>NC_056748.1:723439333-723469333 GCF_019279795.1 Protopterus annectens
TACAGATGTAAAAAGTAAAGTAAGCTTCAAAAGTTGAAATGGGATGACAGAATTCGCTGAACCAGATTGCAGAGGGTCTCAGGGTCTAGAAACAGGATGCAAAATAATCAGTTACAATAACCACATAAGCAGTAAAAGGCACTGACCAATATGAGTTACATTTGTTGTATGACAAATTTAATCTTAACTTTAAAAACAAAACCCATACTTTAAGCATAACTTGCAGTGAGAGGAACGGCTTGATCAGCAACTGTTTCTGTTTATGTATACAACTGCTGAGGCCTCCCTCGTCCCTGAGGGAAGGAACATGGTACTGACATAAAGACAATCACTGGCAGGGCAAAACGATTTTGTTACTTCACCATCTGTAGCTGATGTCTGACTATAAAGAACACACAAAAGCCTCTGTTTACATCTTCTCCCGTTCAGTGAAAATAAACATTCACTCATTCTAAGAAATGTACGGCACAGTTGTTAGCATGTAACAGTACAAAACAAAATGCATTGCTTGATGCCTGAATTTTTATTTGCTTATTTCTAGAGCAATACAAGTCAGAATATTTGCCACATACCAAACATGAGTGAAAAAATGAAAATTCAAGGCATTGAATAACCAAGATAGTCCTGAGTAATGGAAACAAACATCTGGAGGCTGAGGGAGCGGTACAAAGAGCTCTTTCACAGCACAACTGGTAACTAATTCAAATAATCTGTCACAGAAAACCACAACACTAATCACAATAACAGCATGTTAAAATGCACAAATATGCCGTTCTCGGGGATAAAAGTAATCATCCTTAAATGGGGTAGTAGAAGGGGAAAATAACCACTTTATGGCAATATTAAAGTAGGGGGAATAACACCAGTAGAACAACAGATAATTCAGCTATGCAGAGTTAATTTTTTTCAACAGCTAAACATTCTATTCCCTGAAGCAGCTTTTGCGCCTTGGACCGAAACATTTGCCTGCAGCTGCCAGTTACTCTTTCTTGGCATCTCTGTGCTGTATCCAAGAAGCAATTTTGAACCAGCTGAGGTAGCTTCACAATAAGGAATAATAACTGACCATTCTCAAAGAACTAAGTACTAAAGAAATTTAATGGTTTGCAATGTTTACAAATCATAATTCTTCACTTAAAATTCCAAACATCTGGTGCCAGAATAAGAGATAGAACCAAAACAGTATTTGTAGCTACCATTTGTTTGTTGTGAGTGGGTGCCATCCTCTTTCTAGAATACTTAGTGGTCAAGCAGTGGTTCATCAAAGTCCACTCCAACAGTATATGTACTGACGGAGTATGGGCTTTTGTCAGTACTGTGTGAACATAAGACAGAATGCTGGCAAGTAAGTGAATTCTGCCCTGTTAAGAAACTGTTCCAATATAGAACTGATATCAGAGCTTTGTGGTGGGCTTGAGAAGTGTACTGCATGCTTCTGATGGTTTTACTTGAAATCAGAAGCTGCATGTGTGTGGGTGTCAGTGAGACTGAGAACGTTTATGTGCATGTTTGTGTGTGGGTATGGGTGACTGGAGTTAAAAGTGATGCGAGTATGGTGCGAGAGGGGTGTTTGTGCAACTCAGCATGCTAAGTGGCATTTACCCCGAGGTAAGAAAAATCTTGGCAATAGTTACAATAATCTTGGAGGGTGGGGGATGATCCCACAGGGATGTGGAGAAGCCGGCCACTGACTTAAAAGCGTGTGTGTGTGTGTGTGTGTGTGTGTTTTACATGCCTGGGTGTGCAGAATGAATGGTGTTTGATTTCAGTGTGTGTTTGTACACATGCTTATGGTGTTGTTGTGATTGTTGTGGCTGTATGTTTCAATGAGTGCATTAGTCAATGTGTATACTTTGTCAATGTGTTTTTTCAATGAACTAGCAGTCAAATGGTCTTCTCTTGTGATTAAGAAAGTGCAGTTGTGTACACTTACCATAAATGTAGATGTTTGAGTGTATTCACTGTTGCAGTCATCACACTTGGGTTATCTGCAGGTAGCCCTCAGTCGGCCCGAATTCCAGAGACTTGGTATTTCTGCATCGGATGCTGTCGCTTCTTCCTTGATGTCAGGTCGTCAGGGGTATAAAAACAGGCAGCCGATGCCATTACATCAGTTTTTCTTGCCCCAAATATCAGCAGCCCCCAAGTAGGGAGCTAGTACATGGTGGGGAAAACACCATAAGTAAAAAGTAAATACCAATACCAGTAGGGATAGCCACAGAGAGGAGCGAGAGAGAGGTAGAGAAAACCAGGGGTTTGGAGAGAGGGAAACCAGGACTGCAACAGTGAATACACTTGAACATTTACATTTATGGTAAGTGTACACAACTGTACTATGCTCTTCGTGTTTCACTGTTGCAGTCATCACACTTGGGTTGATTCCCAAAGCTGAGGAAGGGTGGAGGCAGTCAAGAAGAGTTAGGGCTGGCTAGTAGGCCTTGCAAAACTGCTGTAGCAAAACCTGCCCTGGATTTGGAAAGATAGGCAGGTGGTAATACTTGGTGAAGGTGTATACAGAACTCCAGGTAGCAGCTTCCAGGATGTCCCTGGTAGGGACTCCCCTGAGAAATGCTGTAGAGGTTGTAGCCCTAGTGGAATGTATCCTTTCCCCTTTATTTTGAGGATTAGGGAAGAAGGCTGGCAAATGGATGGACTGGTTGACAGCCACACTGGATGCTACTTTAGGCATAAAGGAAGGGTTAGTCCTGAGGAAAATCCTGTCAGCATGGAAAATAATGAAGGATTGCACAGCCATCAGTACTTGTAACTCAGACACTCGTCTAGCTGAAGTGACGGCTAAAAGCAAGGCTATTTTCCAAGAGAGGAATTTTAACTCTGCTGAAGCAGCAGGTTCAAAAGGGGGAAGTGTGAGTTTTTCCAGTACAAAGTTAAGGTCCCAAGCACGGGTGGGTGCTCTCCTTGGTGGCCTTAAGTTGTTTGCCTCTCTTAGGAACTGTTTGATGAGAGGGTGAGAGAATAGATGTGGCTCAGTATTGTAATGAGTCGAGATGGCAGAGGCATGGATCTTAATGGAGGAAAAGGATAGGCCTCTGTGGAGTAGTTCTGCTAGGTAATCCAGGATTAGAGGTAAGAGGGCAGTGCTGTGTCCTTTCCTTTAGACTGAATCCAAGAACAATACCTTTTCCACTTTTCAGCATAGGATTTCCTTGTACTGGGCCTTCTGGCTTCAAAGATGATGTCCAGCACCTGTTTGCTTAGATTTGCTGGTGTAGTATTTAAGGAATAAGCCAGGCTGCAAGATTTAGGGTTTGCAATTGTGAATGCAACATCTGTCCCTCCTGCCGAGAAAGCAGGGTTGGGGTCTGGTGTAGGTGCCAGGGTGGCACCATTGTCAGGCTGCGCAGGAGTGGGTACCAGTGCTGCTGTGGCCAGTCCAGGGCAATTAGAATTGTCCTTGGCCTGTCTTGTTTTATCTTGAGTAATAATCTTGAGAGAAGGGGCAGAGGGGTAAAGGCATAAATTGAGAGGTTTTCCCATTGAAAGGATAGGGCATCCACTTTCCAAGCCCTGCTGTGAGGGTTCCTGGTGCAGAATTTGCTTAGCTGGTGGTTGTAGGGGGAGGCAAAGAGATCCACCTCTGGGGACCCCATTTCTGAGTCAGAAGGTTGAAGGTGCTCGGCTCCAATTTCCACTCATGTAGGTCTAGGAGATTTCTGCTTAAGCCATCTGCCAGTAAGTTTTGTTTGCCTGGCAGGAATTGAGCTTGTATATGGACGTGGATGTCCAAGGCTGTGTTCCACAGGGCCATGGCTAACCTGCAGAGTGGGTAAGAATGGGTTTGCCTCTGCTTGTTGATGTACCACATAACTGTGGTGGTGTCTGTTTTTATCAGCAGCAGTCCTGGTAAGAGTAGGTATCTGAAAGCTGTCAGGGCATTCTGTACAGCTAGCATCTCTTTTTGGTTGATGTGCAGATGAATTTGATTTGGGCTCCAGTGGCCCTGAATACATTTGCCATCCATGTGAGCCCCCCATGCATAATCTGATGCATCTGTGGTCAGGGTCTGTGTGGTGTGGGGTTGAGTAAAAGGCTGTCCCTTGTTGTGGTTGCATGCTTCTGCCCATCAAATGAACTCTGTTCTTAGACAAGGTATGATAGGAATGACTGCTTCCAGGTCCTGAGAATGTTGGCACCAAAGACTTTTTAAGTACCATTGAAGTTTCCTCATTTGCAGTCTTGCATATGGAATTAGCAGTATACATGAGGCCATGAACCCTAGGGCTTGCAGTATTTTTCTTGCTGGATTCTGGTGGCCATTTGTTTGAAGTAGTCTGTCATATAGATCTGTTTTTCTAAAGTGAGGAATGCCATCTGGGAAGTTGTGTCCAAGCTTGCTCCCAGGAATACAATCTTTTGACTGGGTACCAGTTGTGATTTCTTTTCATTGATGGTGTACCCCAATGAAGTGAGAAGGCTTTTTACAAATGCCAGGTGCTGAAGCAGCAATTCCTGACTGTCCGCCTGAATCAGGCAGTTGTCCAAGTACGGGTAAATTTGGGTATTTCTCTGCCTGCAGTATGCAATGGCTGGAGCCAGGCATTTTGTGAATTCCCTGGGCACAGTAGATAAGCCAAAGGGAAGTTCAAAGAACTGATAATGCATAGACCCTGCCCTGAAACGTAGATACTTCCTGCCTGACTCCCTTATGGGGATGTGCAGATAGGCTTCTTTTAAGTCTATGGTGACTAACCAGGCATCCTTGGCTAACATAGGGAGAAGCTGCTGCAGGGTAAGCATCTTGAATTTTGGTACCACCAGGAAGGTTTTGAGAATTGAAAGATCCAGGATTGGGTGCCAACAGCCCTCGTTCCTGGGTACCAGGAAGAATCTGGAGTAGAATCCTTGACCCCTCTGTTCTACTGGAACAGGCTGAATAGCGCTGATACTGAGCAGGGAAAGTACTTGGTTTTGAGCCTCTGCCCACTGATTTGGAGGAAGGTCTGGAAACCCACTTGGGGTTGGCAGTGAATGGAAATAAAATTTGTACCCCTGGGATACAATGTTGAGGACCCATCGGTCTTGAGTGATAGACATCCAGTTTTTTGCATGAAGGGCAAGTTTCCTCCTAAGGGCACAAGTAATTGGGCAGGGCTGAGAAAGAGAGTGAAGAAGTCATTGTGAGTTTTTTTCCATAAGGAGGTGGCTTACCACTCCCTGCTTTAGGGGTGGGGGCACTCCATTGCTTAGATCTCTCCATACCCTGAGACTGTAGTCTGGGTGGTCTGTTTCCCCTGGGCCTTGTTTGGGAAGGCCTTGAGGGGGCTGGAAAGGACCAGTGTTTTGAAGGGCAATGCCTACTGAATCTAGGGGGTTGCACTTGTTGGAATTCTTTAACAGTCTGCATAGATTTAGCTTTTGCTTCCATCTTTTTAAGAACCTCTTCTGCTTTGGTGCCAAACAAACAGTCCTTATTCAAAGGAGCGTCTAGTAATTTAGATCTGACATGATCTGGCAAGGTCTGCTCCTTCAGCCAAGCATGTCTTCTCAATACACAGCCAGTGACTGCTGCCTTGCAAGATGCTCCTAGGGCATCAAAGCCACACTGCAAAGTATGCTTACTAACTTGGTTTGCAGAGTGCATAAGCTCCTGCAATTCTTTATTTTCTGCACAATCTGGAAAAGTTACCACTTTTTGTTTAATAAGTTCCATAATATATTGCTGGTATTTCAGTATGTGAAACTGGCAATTCAATGTGCTGATAGTAAGAGTTGCAGAGGTATATACCTTCTTACCCCATCTATCCAAAGCTGTGGAATCCCTGTCCGTAGGGGTAGGATTTTTGGCTGTAGTAGCCTTAATACCTTTAGGCCCCTGGGAAATGATCTCTGGGTCAGCAGTAGGATTCTTGAAAAGAAACTTGTGAGTATCAGCTACTCTGTTTCCTAGGGGGCAGGAGGTAAAGTGTCTGGAGTAAGACTGGTTTCCATGAAAACATCATCTACAACATCCAGGACAGGGGGTATAGCTCTCTTTTTGGACTGAGGATAGTCTTAGCATTCTCAATGGAAATGCTCTCTTAAAGTATGCAAGGTTTCACCAAAAGAAAAATCCTCTAGAGGGGAGGCAGAGGGAATGGATTCCTCTGCATCAATATCCTCATAGGCGGATAAGGGCATGTCTTCATAATTATAAAGGTCAAGAGTCATTGGACTCCTGGTCTGTAGAACCTGAAGGGGATTGGATTCTTTGTCTCTTTGCAGGGGAAGGCTGGCTTCCCCTACAAAATGTAATAAGGTCTTCAGCCATTCTAAGCATTCATTTTTGTGGCATGGGTGCCTGAGCATGCAGTTTGGTCATCAGTTTTCTAGGCATAGTGCGTACTCTGGGCCTAAGAAAGTTGGTATTTTTGGTTAAAAATGAAGTAGTTGGTTTGTTTCGAACATCGGTAGAGCAAAAAACTGCCTCAGAAGCCGGTGCCTGCACAGCGACTGCGGACCCATCCAAGGTAGAGACATCCACTGGTTCCATAGTCGAAGAAGCATCTCGCGGCATACCGGACTCCGAATGGGTCTCAGCAGAGGCCTGAGAATCCACTGAAGTGGGCATCAGGGGCTGCAAAGGTGCCTCACTGAGTACCAGCAGACTGACGACTAGCTTAACGGAAGCGTCATTGGCAGTTTTGGACCTATGTGGTCTGTCTCTGTCTTTATCCTTGCGTTTTTTCAGAAGATTGGTAGACGGATGGCTTACCGAAGTCATTTCAGAATACGGAGATTGAGAGCGAAAGAATTTAGCGACAAAGACAGCCTGATGATGAATGGTTCAGGTGTTAAACAAAACACAAAACCAACAACGAGGGACATCATGGTCTGGGCCTAAACAGGTGACTCAGTATGAATGCAAATCTCTGTGCTGTATTAGCTTTCCACAGGCAAGAGAATTGTTAACTTTTTCTGACATCGGTTAGAGCAAGAAAAAAGGAACCCCAACAGGGTACTTAGCTTTAGAAGCTTTCAGGATTATTCAACTCTAAAACAAAAATTCAGGTAGCGGCCGACCGACACTAGCAAACAGCTACTGCTTCGGGCTCCTCCTCAGCAAGAAAGACTGATGTAATGGCGTTGGCTGCCTGTTTTTATACCCCTGACAACCTGACGTCAAGGAAGAAGCGATAGCATCTAACGCAGAAATATTAAGTCTCTGGTATTCGGGCCGAGTGAGGGCTACCTGCAGGCGGATAACCCAAGTGTGATGACTGCAACAGTGAAACACGAAGAACATCTACATCTACTATGTGCAGAAAATAGCCTTTAAACTGCTTCTCCAGCCACTGTCAATGCCATTAATTACTAGTTATATATGGTTAACTCAGTGCCTGTGTGGGTGTGGGTATCTATGTGTGGTAGCACAAACATCCTTTCACTATCCTCTGTTCTACTTACGCACTGCCTCACCTGTACTCATTCTCTTGCACTGCCTCACCTGTACTCATTCTCTCACACTGCCTCACCTGTACTCATTCTCTCGCACTGCCTCACCTGTACTCATTCTCTCCTACAGTCCCTCTGAAAGTTTGTTTCTCTACAGAACTATCATGTTTCAGGTTTATAATTACAGTCAATGCCTCTTGAAAAAAGAAAAAGCAAAAAACTAAATGAAGTTAATGAAATTGGGTCTGACTGTACTACCTGACCATTAAACCCCCTATACAAGGATGAAATAGGTAACTATACTTGCTTTGAACCAAACATTTCAAAACCTAAACTTTCAAGTTGTAAACTGCCTTTTCAGCATAACAAAGAATGATACCCAGCAGCATGGAACATACATTCTGAATATATCTTGTCAGTTCAACAAAATGATGCAGAGCCATGGAGCTGGTCAGGGAGAATGTAAATGAGAGGTCGCTTGCACATCCTTAGGGGAGGGAGGTGGAACTGACTGACCACTTGAGTGACCACTTGAGCACTGGATGTTGCAGTCATGAAGCACTAGACTATGAGCTTGTATTGCCATTGTGCATATACACATATCTGAGAAAGCACACAGAGACATGCTTCCTGTACATGGCAGCATGTAGCAGAGCTCAGAAAGCTGTTGCAAGGGAGGGGGTGTTCCTAGCAGAGAAGCTAGGGTGTTCCACATGAAAAACAAACCCGCCTGATGCCTACCACCTGACTCATCACTTGGGAATGAGTGTACAGACTGGTCTACCTGGGCAGAAATGAATGGGCTCTCGATTAGTCCACGGACTCCCGTGGAACAAATGGTTTGACTGGGTGCAGGCAAACAAGTTATCAGGCTGGTCCTACAGAGGGAGAAAATTATACAGAACTATTCACCTCTTCTACTCAGTGCAATAACCTGAACTACTTAAAAGTGGAATAAATACTTCAGTTGCATAAACAAATGCCTGTCAAGAGTTTCCACAGCTATGAGAGTAGCTTCTGATCATATTTTTAGATTATGTACAGAAAAGGTATTAATGGTGTTAATGCAATCAAATCATCTGGATTAACCAGGAGTTTATATGGTATTAATAACAGTGTACCAAGGAAACAGTCATGAGTAACAGACACAGCCAAGGAAGAACAAGTAACCACACATTTTTATAACAATTACTTGGATTCACAATAGCTCTGAGAATCAAAACATTCAAAACTACAGCTTGATATAGGAATCCATAGACTTAGGTTACTGCACATCAGACCAAGTCATTTCTACATAAAGGCAAAACATTATCATCATCCTATCTCAATACTTAAATATTACACTTCTGAAGTTACATCCCTTCAGTTAAAAAGGAAAGCTAGGTATTCCCTTGTCCCCAAGGCCATCTAACCTCAGAGGTCTAATATCTAAGCAGCAGGGGTGTGGGGGTATTATGAGCATCTCACTTATAAAAATAACTTTAGATCATCTCATCTGAATGACCTGAACTGATTCATTGTTCTATGAGTTTGTGAGTCTCCTTTGAGTTGCCAAGTTTTAACTTTGGTACATAATTTTGGTAAAAACAAAAAAATATACTTGTTTTCCCGCCTTTCTAAGCTAGTATAGTCCAGTTTTCAGGTTAGTGCTGAATTCAGGGCTGTATTACAAGTTTCTGTGTTTGCCCATACCTTACTTGGATAGAAGGAAGTTTCTCTGTTCACCTGTGAGAGAGGGGAGCTTTGAGCAGCCTATCTGTCTCTGGAGGAGTGGTTTCAGCCCAGAAAGTATTAGTTTATTGGCCATTTTGGGCTAATTTCTATCTCTTTCATTTCCCTGCTATAAAACCCGCATTTGCAAGGTTTGTGTGCTTGTATACAGTTCAGCAAGCTCCTGCCTGGTGCCCTGCAGAGTTCTACAGCAGCAGAGAGACAAAAGAGAGACTTTGGAGTGATTAAGTATAATTTTTCTGCATTTTTTGCTGCCTTTAGCTAATTCTGCCTAAAACTCCAATTGTTTTGAGTTTCTGTGATTTGAAAAGCTTGTTTCAGCTACATATTGTACTTATTTTACTGCCTGCACTTTAACAAAGTCGTGTTTGTGTTTAAATTACCTGTTTAATTGTTGTAGGCTACACACTCAAGTGTGATAGCCATTTCTGTAAATTTAAAGTGTTTTTTTGATTGTATCTGCTTTATTTTCTGAAAAAACAAACAAAAAAATATATACTTGTTTTCCCACCGTTGCAAGCTAGTATAGTCCAGTTTTCAGGTTACTGCTGAATTCAGGGCTGTGTTACAAGTTTCTGTGTTTGCCCATACCTTACTTGGATAGAAGGACGTTTCTCTATTCACCTATGAGAGAGGGGAGCTTTGAGCAGCCTATCTGTCCCTGAAGGAGTGGTTTCAGCCCAGAAATTATTAGTTTATTGGCCATTTTGGGCTAATTTCTCTCTCTTTCATTTCCTAGTTATAAAACCCGTCTTAGGGTGGTTTTGCGAGCCGAGCAGTGCCGGTTAGGTAGGGTATAACTATTCCCGGCTCCACAAAGTGTACTCTTCAATTTTTCCCTTGGAACTTGACAAACTTTCAACTTAAGCACTCAAACCATTCATTTCTCAGCCCGGCACTTGCTCAAAACTCATAGCAAGCACTAATAAACCTTAGCACTAGACCCCCCTATACTGTAGAAAAGGATAAGGCTCTTTATTTGACCTTACCAGACAATCAGTAAAACAGTTCACTGCACCTATCCAGGCATGTCCTAAGGGCAGCTTCAAGTATACTCTCCGGTCCAACTGGTGAATCTGGGCATTTTGAGGCAATGTTACAACTGCCTCATGTACACAGACAACCCTCTCCTCCTACCACCAAGCACTAATACATGCGAGAGATGCAATTATACAACCAAACTGGAGGCTAAGTTCTCTCAACCCAAGACTGGTCCAGACAGTCAAGAGGAGAAGGGAATTACTTGCATCACACCACCAGTCTCACATAGACCTATGAAACCAGCACCGGCAAAAAACACACATGTTGTTGTTGTATCTTTCAGCTTTTCCCGGTTAGGGGTCGCCACAGCGAAACTCCAGTCCGCTAATGATTGGCAGTAGATTTTTACGTACTGAGTTGCCAGTCCTGACGCACAAAAACATACTCGGAGGCTCTAAATAAAAATCTGCAAAAGCAACAGAGACTTGCAAAGCAGACATCCAAACAACCTCCACCCCCCAACACAAACCATGAAACACATACTTCACAAAACCAGTGTGCCTCGCAATCACAGCCCTTAAGACAAAATAACATACCCAACACACTAGTAATAGGTGACTCTATGGTCAGGTACATTGACGTCTCACTCACTAGGCTGAACAAGGAGAAGGTTACTGTTAGCTGCCTGTCGGGTGCCAGGATCCGCCACATAACACAAGCACTCAGGTCACTCCAGAACAAGTACAAATACGACACTTTCATTGTCCATGTTAGTGTGAATGACCCGAGCCGTACCTCCCTGGACTACATGAAAAGAGACATGGAAGAGCTCTCTGATCATGTAGCCCAGGCCGGTATGACCCTAACCCTGAGTAGCATCCTGCCCTCACCAAGAATGATACCATGGTATAAAGAAAAAAATATCAATTTCAACAACTAGCTAAGCTTCTGGTGTCATTCAAAGGGGATCCAGTGTCTGTCAGCCTGGGATGACATGCTCGACAAGCCATGCTGCTTTGCTAGAGATGGCTTGCACCTGTCACCCTTAGGCTTTCGAATACTGACCAAGGCTCTTGCCACCCCCATAGTGCCTTTTTTAGGTAAGGCTCAAAAGACAAACCCTCCGCCATAAATAGCACAAGTAACAAAAAACTGAGGGTAATGCTACTCAATGCCAGAAGTTTAAACCTCAAAATGCATGCACTTGAGGCACTCCTCAATATGGAGAAAATCAATATATGTGCAGTAACAGAAGCCTAGTTTAAGGCTCCAGAGAGCACCCCAGCACTACCAGGCTACAACTCATACCATACATTTCGGCCACAAAACCCGGACCGAAATACAAAAGGTAGGGGCGTATCCATATTCATCAAGAATACCCACACCTCCAGGTTAGTGGCACAGCATGATGCTTCAGTGGTCATCCACGTGCAACTAGCAATGGGAAGAACTGCAATTCAAATTGTAGCTTGCTACAGATCACCCACCATGTCCCAGGACCCTCATTTTGCATTTCTGGAAACACTGGGAAACATAAAGGTCCTACCAAACACCCTGATATTGGGTTATTTCAATTACCAAACATTAACTGGGAGAACTACTCAAGTACTAACTCCCTTGCCCAGCATTTTCTAGAATTTATAAACTCAAACTCCCTGGATCAACTGGTCAACACCCCCACCAGAGGTGACAACATATTGGACCTGGTCATCACCAACATGGGCAACTGGTGTTCCACACCAGAAGTCAACCCCTCACTGGTTAGATCTGACCATAAACTAATCACTCTGGATATCCACATTGTGCCCCCACTCCTGGTCAAAGAAACCACAGAGAAAAACTTTTCAAAAGCAAACTTCACATTACTTAAGACCAAGGTGGAAAGTTTCAAATCCCCCATGCTAAAGGATAATGTTGCCCAAGCTGCAAAATCCTTTACTAATGCACTCTACTGGCACCAACAAGAATGCATGGATCATGCTATCCCAAGCAAAACCAAGAATCACTCCTCCAAGAAAAGGAAACCAGTCTGGTGGACCCCTACCATAAACAAGCTATACAATAGAAGGAGGAAACTAGTACAGAAAAGAGTAAAATCCCAAGAAGGAAAGACACCGCTGATCAGTATCAGCAAGAAACTACAATCCCTCATAAAATCATCCAAGGTGAGCTTTGAAAGAAAAATTGCCAAGGACTCCAAAGATAACCACAAGGCATTCTTCAGCTATGTCAAGCATCTAAGTGGCAATTCCCAGATCTGCTCAGAGTTAGTGCAGAATGGCACAAAATGCACTGAACCGACTGATATCGCCAACATCCTGGCAGACAGGTTCAGTGCAAACCCCACCACCCCACCCCCAAAAGGGCCCATAACCATACCAGAAGAATGTAGTGCCTCTGAAATCACAGACACACAGGTTAAAACAGCCCTCTCCAAAGCCAAAAACACGGCATCAATGGGACCGGACGGTGTCCCAGGCTGCATCCTACATGAGCTCAAAGATGAACTAACCCCTCACCTAAACACACTGTTCAAACTCAGCCTTTCCACAGGCTACGTGTCCATAGAGTGGTGCACAGCAATGCTTATTCCGCTCCACAAAGGTGAAGCCACAAGAGACCCCAGGAACTATTGCCCTATAAGCCTGACTAGCTTGGTCTGCAAGGCTATGGAGCGCATCATCATGGATCTCATTAACAGAGACATTGGGAACCTCCAAACACTGTACCCTACCCAGTTCAGCTTTATTAAGGGCAGATCATGCCTCCTAAACCTGGTGGACTTCTTAGAGACAGTTACCAAGGCTACAAATGAGAGAAAGGTGGTCCACACAGCCTACCTAGACCTCGCAAAGGCCTTCGACACCATTCCCCATTCTGGTATTATAGACAAGCTCACCAGTCTGAACATAACCCCCTACATCACGAGATGGGTTGCCAACTGGCTCAAGGACAGAACCCACATGGTAAGAGTTGCGGGAGCTAGGTCTGACTCTAAACCGGTTACAAGTGGCATTCCCCAAGGCTCAGTCCTAGGACCCCTCCTGTTCGGCATATACTTCTCAGAGGTACAGGCAAGTACAGGAGTACTATGACTGACCAAGTTCGCAGACGACTGCAAACTAGGGGCTATAATTGACTCTCCAGCTGACACAGACATCCTCCAATGGGTCTCACTGAGACAGATACCTGGTGTCAAAACCATGGCCTCAAGCTAAATGCCAAAAAGTGCATAGTCATCCCCTTTGGAAAAAAACAAAGGACCCACAAATTACCACATAGGTGGTAGCGCTCTAAATATGGAAGATGAAATATGGGATCTGGGGACCCAAGTAGATAGTAATCTCTCCTTTGATAATCACATTGCCAAAGTGGTTAGAAAATCCTTCTATGTGGCTCACCTAACCACAAAAGGGTTTGCATCCAGATCAAAAGAGGTCATTGTGCCCCTCTATGCATCACTCATCAGAGCCATCATAGAGTACAACGCCCCATTTGGGATGTACCTTACAAGACACCTGCAACAGCTGGAAAGACTACAGAAGTACCTCACCAAGAGGATCACTGGCCTCAAACAGATGCCCTATGCAGCTCGACTGAAGAAACTCCAGCTGTACTAGGTTGCATATCGCCTACTCAGAGATGATCTCTGCCTGACATACAAGGCCATCTCCAATCCAGAATTGATGGACATGTTCCACCTAAAGAAAACCATATGCCCTCAAGCCACATGCTCTAGAGATCTAAACCTCACCACGACAATAAATAGGATAGATTCCTGTCCCAGAGACTTCCCATGCTCTGGAACAAGATTCCAATCTACATTAGGCAGAGCTCCTCACTAACACTCTTCAAGAGAAACCTTGATGAGTGGATGGAAAATAGGAAGGTTACCCTGGGGATCACTTCAGTGGCGCTGCTGGACAGAGGCACAGGGAACTAATCTAAGGGGGTGGCGAAAGCCAACACATTCCGGCTAGGCTTCTAAATGCCTTTGGGCAGATAGCCTAGTACTTACCTATGAACCTATGAACGTAAGAACAGGATTCCAATTATTTTTTATTCACCATCCCAGCAGGGCTCATATGACTCAGCTACCCAACTACACAAATCTATCTGCTCCTTCCTCTGCCCTATATCAAGTCATTACCCCACAATGATTATACTGCATGCCCCAATCTAGCATAGGGAGCAGTGACAGAACAAAAAAGCCATCACTTGCACCGATATCATTTGGGAGAGGGTTTGCTCTTCAATCTACTCGAGGTTATGTCCTGCAAGCTATAGGTGTACTTGTGTACCTTCTCCAATATCATGTGCTTACAGTATAATTACAGTGTTCTAACATTCTGTGGTAAGCAGTCATATATACTCACAACTTTTGCATGGGACACATGGGTAAGTAGGCAGGCATACTGAATGCGCTAAATTCATCTCCACAGATAACCACAACCATCACTCAACTAGTTAAACTAGGGTTGCAGACAAAAAGAAAACCTCTATACAAATGCAATATAGCTACATATAACTCTTTACTGAACAAAAGAGACCATATGTTGACAAATTTATTTACACATTTGCTAGTTCACTCATTCATTTTGGTTACCAGGTTGGTCTAGCTGGGTAAGGGGGAAGCCTTCAATAATAGAAGAACAGTATCAATTAAAGTAAGGAACAGAAGAAAAATGCACATATTAAGTACAACAAATGTTTTTATTTTGTCTTAAGCTATTTTATACATTGGAGCTTGTTTAGCTGTTTGAAGGTGTTTCTCTGGATTGTTTGCTTTTTTACATTCATCTGGCATGCCACATGGAAGCCAGCTTTATAGGCGCACAGCCTGGACACTCCTCCATGGACTTATTTCATCAATGTTTGATGGTGAGGGCGAATCCATTGTTATATATATCTGGAGAGTTGGCAAATATCAATAATCATGATGTGATCAACCAAGGATGCTTAACTCCTACACATACTCTTGAGAATATGGTGGAGTCCTTTAAATGACTACAGTGGCAGCAGCTAAGTTTTTCAGCCTATCTGGATATGGGAATAGTGCCTAGGGGTCTTTGTATTGTGAACGTGTCCACTTATGGTAACAAATACCCAGAACTACTAAAAAATGGAAAGAGTTGAATTTAAAGTTAAGCAATGACTACATGCAATTGATGAATAATTTTTTTAAATACAACTGAGATGGAATTGACAGCAGAATTTAATGTACTAGAAGATCGGATAGTAACTTCATCTTGTTTTCTCACTGTGTCTGCAGAATTTAACAACATGCTGGACAGGTTGAAGGTATTCGAACATAAGCTGATTTCAGTAAAGAAAAGTAACGCCAGAAAGACTGGGATGATTTTAAGAATATTAATATTTTCACTGGCCAAAATGCGAGCAATATGATAGGCCGATATCATTTCCTGTAACTATTCCTGCTTCCTGTATTACAAAATGTAGTGAAGCTGTAAGGGACTTAGACAGTTTTGAACAACTCTGAAGCGAACAACGTGCTACCACTAACACAACACGATTAATACAGTTAAAGAGAGAATGTTGTACAAATGCAAGAGGAAAATAATTTTTTGTCACCAAGTGTCGCTCTACATTTACCCATTCAAGTTTTGGAAAAGATGAAAGGGCAGACACACGTGCGAGGGAGAAGCCATGGAAGGGGCAGTCATGTTCAGACAGGCCCAATAACCAGAAGCCAGACCACAATCAACAGGTAAAGACAGGCAGGACTGTTGTTAATTTTTCAAAACATATTTTTTCTGAAGTAGAGCTATCCATTTTGGATAAGGGCTTGATATTTGTCCTATCAACAGATGGTGATTTGAATGACTCTTTGACTGAACTAAAGCTATTCATATGTAATTTAGATTTAAAATTGCTTTTTAAAACTGATTCCTTTACCGTTAGTGATATTCCTAATAGACCTAGTACATTTATACCTATTAGTACACCTGTGGTTAATGCTTATTATAAGATAGGTGAACAACAATTTTATGACTTGTATTTTAAGCAGAATAGTATGGAATATTATAATTTAAATAGCGATGAGTGAAAAGTGTAACATAGTTTAAGTGAATTACAAGATGTGATTATTAAACACGCTGATAAAAGGTGGCATGACAGTAATTACGGATCATGAAGATTATATAAAAGCCATGAATGGTATTTTATTGGATTCAAATACATTCTGTTCAGCTGATATACTTTATGATTTGATGGTTGATTAAGCAATTACTGTTGAAATATATAATTATATGTATATATCAAACCCTGTTATTCCTTTGATTTATGGTTTACCTAAATTACATAAAGAATAAAATTGTATCTGGGAATGATTGGATAACAGTAGCAATTCTGACATATTTAGAAATGCAACTGAAACTATTTGTAGGCTTTTGTAAAAGCTACATAAAAGACACTAATGATTTTTTACAATCTCTTTATTGTTGGTCTAGGAATAATTAATTGCATAATCTAATTTTAGTTATAGTTGAAGTACGATTTTTTATTTACTTTAATACCTAATGTGATATGCAAGCTATTAGAGACAATTTATGTATACATAGTAATTTTTCAGGAAGGAAAGTTGAAACTGTCTTTTAATGGATGTGGTTTTAAATAATAATGTTTTTATGTCTAATAATGAATGTTTCCACCAAATGTTAGGTGCAGCCATCGGTACTCCCATGGCTAACACATATGCGAATACAGGACTTTCAAGTTGGGAAGATGAGAATATATTTAATACTGATTTAGTTTATACCCAAAATATAACTTACTATAAATAATTTGTTGACAATATGTTTTTTTTTTATCTGGACAGAATATGATAATATATTATATGATATAGTTGATAAATTGTAGAGATCTACAGCTTTTTTAATCTTTGAAATGAAGTTTTCAAGGACTGAAATAAATTTTTAGATGTTACTGTATCTTTTAATAATGGTATTTTTGATATTACCATTTTTAAGAAGAATGTTCACACCACTAGATACTTGCATTTCTAAAGTGTATAACCTAAGTATACATGTAATAGTATTGTGAGAAGCCAGCTATTGAGAGCAAGCAGGCTAAATAGCCATACAAATCAGTTTTATAATGAAGCTTACAGTATGACAGATGATTTCTGTGAAAGGGCCTATAATAAGGATATATTGAAAACTAATATGGAGTGTGCATTGCCCAAAGAAATAATATTGGTAAATCACTTCTGTCAGATAAAGTGGAATCTTCTGAATCTCCTTAAAACAATATAGGAATTATCACTAGGAAGTTAGGTTATATTATGAAATTTAATAGGAGAACATTGCAGATTAAGAATATTATTACAAATAATTAGTCGATATTATATTCTAGCTCTGAATTTGCCAAACATATAGATGTACATCCCACCTTTATTTATAAGAAGGAGAGTAATTTAAAACAAAAATTATGTTATAAAGATTTTATTCAGCCAACTAAAAAAGTATTAGGGTTAAAGGATGGTATGGTACCTTGTTATAACTGTCATTATTGCACATATATAAATACATATACCAGTTTTACACACCCTTTTAATAGTAAAGAATTTATTTTTAGAACTTCTGCAACCTGAGATATTGAGAACTTGCAAACTGTATGAAATGCATTACCATCTATATAGGGAAGACTAACTGTAAGTTGAACGAAAGGATATGCTTACACTTACCTGAAATAAGAAGGAAAATGGAAATGAATGCTTTATATAAACATATTTCATTAAATGATGATTAACATGTTTTTAACTTTAGAGTTATTCAAAAGATTTATAAAAATGGGGGGGGGGGGTGATTTAATTACATTTACTTCATTTACTGAACATAAGTGGATCAATTATTTTGGAGCTGACCACATACTTGGCCTTAACACTGTTGTTGTTTTTCTTTCGTCTTTTCCCGGTTAGGGTCGCCAAAGTGGAACTCTGGTCCGCTAATGACTGGCAGTTGATTTTTATGGTGCCAGCCCGAAGCCCAACCTTCAGCGAAGGCACGCCCATTCACGCATGTCTTTTGAATGCCACTCGACCACGGGGAGGACATGCAGACTCCACACAGAAGGTGCTCCAGCCGAGAATCGAACAGGAGAACATCTTGCTGTGAGGCGATAATGCTACCACTGCACCACCGCGGCTTTGAATAGTGTGAAACCAGTCTTAAAAATGAAGCACTGTACCTTTAGGAAATGAAATAATGTCTCTTTTAGAAATTATGGGCCAAAGTGATTTTGATTGATTTAATTAGCTAATTAATTAATTATTTAATTATTTGATTATGTAATTGATGAACTGTTTATTGGTGGCATCTGGATGTGTGCGTGTGTGTGTGTGTGTATATATATATATATATATATATATATAGAGAGAGAGAGAGAAAGCGATAGAGATATTTTTGGGTTATTTTGTTCTTATACTGCAGTGAGGAAGAGTTTGTTACTCAAAAGCTTTGCACACTAAACATTTATCATCAAGTGATGGTCTTAGCTCACCTCCAATCCACATTCCATTCTAGTGGCCTCTGGACTTCTTCCATCAGCCTGATGTCACTCTCAATATGTGGCCTGTCTGTGGCCCAGCTGAACAGAAGCATTACCTCTCTGCTTCTTTTAATATCTTTACTTCAGATACCAATGTCTCCCCACTTAGCCTTTTAACTTCAGTCTCACTTGGAATTTATTTTACACACTGTTCTTCCTCTTTTTGACTTACTTCACCTATGTGTGATCCCTTAGCTCTTTCCTACCTCTGTACTGATACCCACCTATTGTACTGCCCACTGTGATGCTGACATTTGTTTCTGCATTCCCTGTGTCCAGCTTGTTGCATATCATTTACCTGTTTTCCTCCAGAATTCTGCACTACTTACCATCTTCTTACCTTCTCCTCTCTTCCCTTTTAAGTTCTTTTCTGCTCAGTTTATTTATTCTTCACTTACAGGCTGCTTACATTATCCTGAAATAAACAGCTAGTTGTTACAAGTGCAACGACTGTTCTGCTGTAGATTTAGTGTACTCCTATTTTTCTTTACTCATGTTCTAGGACATTCACTTTCTTGAACTCATGCATATCATGAATAATCTGTTTGCTACATCCACATGTAAGTTTTGCTTCTGTTTGTATACATTTCAACTATTGCTGTAGCTTTTCTCCCTGGCTTCCACTAAAAACACAATCCACCCAGCTGGTCTTCCTTAGTTACAAAGCAAAATAAATATATTTAGAAATGTTATAGCCTCAGTTTGGGAAGCAGTGCATATTTATCATAAGCCATACGTAAGGTTAAAAACAGTACCGACCACTGAAAGATAATTCAGTACTTTTCACTAACAAGTATAACAGTCTATCTGCAAGAATTCATGCTTCTGGAACAGCCAGCTGCATACCTACTGCACAAAGACAACCATATTATGACTATCACGCTGAAAAAACAAACAAGAAAACAATACACAAAATCATCCATACCTTTTCGTCCATGTTTTTTTTCTTCGCTCTGATTTACATATTACCACAGATCCTGACCTCCCATCTGCTCTACAGACTCGTTCATACCCCCAAGGGATAAAGCCCTATAATGCATTCATTTCCCTTTGGGCGAGGGGTAAGCATACTGGAAGCTGTTACTCAGCCAACAAGAAGATTGGGTTTTTCAGTTAAACCCTACCATTGTTTCCAACAATACCCAGTGATGCTTCTGGCGTTGGGAGTGTAATGGGCATTGCACAGGACTGCCACTTGCTACCATAACTTATGCAGGACTACAGAAGCCCATTCCTACCTCTAAACTGTCCAGATTTTCACAGAATGTCCAGATTGTTGCCTCATATTTTTGGCCTGTTCCTCATACATTTTTGGTTTTCTGGCAAATCACTGAGGACTGAAGACAGAGAATAATGACATCCATTTGAGTTTCAGACTTCATACCCTTCAAAAAAGTCATGCTACTGCAAAAAGTACAGTTTTGTACCTACCATAAATGTAGATGTTCAAGTGTATACCCTGCTGCAGTCATCACACTTGGGTTATCCTGTCGTCAGGCGGTCCCGCAGTCGGCCTGAATTCGAAAGTCTTGGTCCGGCGTCAGTTGCTGTCGCTTCTTCCCTGACGTCAGTGCGCCAGGGGTATATAAGAGGCATCCGATGCCATTTTCTTCAGTTTTTCTTGCCCCAGATGTCAGGTGCCCCCCCCCCCCAAAAGATGGTCAGTAGATAGTACCAATAATAAAAGCTTAGCACAAACAAAACATCCCTCCAGCTATAAGCAAATACACCACAAAGGTTGTATCAGATTTTAAGGTATTGAAAGGTTTTAGTTAGGTCAGAGGGGATGGAGGGAGGGTAACTTGGACTGCAGCAGGGTATACAATCGAACATCTACATTTATGGTAGGTACAAAACTGTACTATGTTCATCGTGTTACCCTGCTGCAGTCATCACACTTGGGTAGAATCCCAAAGCTAAGGATGGGAGGTGGAGTCAAACAGGGTTAGAGGAGGCTAGAAGGCCCTGTAAAACTGCTGTGGCGAAGCCAGCTCTAGTCTTAGAGTAAAGTGGTGAGTGATAGTGTTTGGTGAAGGTGTGTACTGAACTCCAAGTTGCAGCTTCCAGAATATCCTTGGTTGGCACCCCCCTGAGGAAGGCTGTAGATGTACCTGCTGCCCTGGTGGAGTGGGGCCTTATGCTAGCAGGAACTGGTTTTCCATGATGGGTGTAGCAAAAACACATGCAATGTCCTATCCATTTGGAAATGGTCTGTTTTGAGATAGCCTTTCCTTGTGATGCTGTAGCATAGGATACAAAAAGTTGGCCAGGTTTTCTGAAAGCCTTAGTTTTACCAAGTAGTAATGTAGTTGCCTGTGAATGTCCAAGGAATGCAGGAGTCTTTCTCCTTTGTTCTGTGGATTTGGAAAGAAGGTGGGTAAGTGGATGGTTTGATTTAGAGCCACACTGGATACCACCTTTGGTATAAAGGAGGGGTTAGTTTGTAGAGAAACTCTGTCTTGATGAAAAATGAGGAAAGGCTCTACTGCCATTAGTGCCTGTAGCTCTGAGACTCTTCTGGCTGAAGTAATTGCTAGCAGCAGGGCAGTCTTCCATGATATAAACTTTGAGTCAGCTGAGAAAGCTGGCTGAAAAGGTGGCAGCGTAAGTTTTTCAGAACAAAATTTAGGTCCCAAGTTGGTGTTGGCGCTCTCCTGGGAGGCCTAATGTTTTTTGCCCCTCTGAGATACTGCCTTAGAAGTGGATGTGAAAATAAGGGAGGATCCGTGTTGTAGTGAGCTGAAATAGCTGAGGCGTGGATTTTAATAGATGAAAAAGAAAGTCCTTTGTGTAGCACTTCAGTTAAATATTGTAGAATCTGAAGCATGTCCAGCTGAAGGGTATTTTGGCCTTTAGCTTGGTTCCAGGCACAAAATCTTTTCCATTTGTCTGAGTAGGCTTTCCTGGTGCTGGGCCTCCTGGCCTCCAGAATGACATACATAACAGCTTGTGAAAGAGGGGCTGGCTGGTTGCTTAGGTGATTTGCCATGCAGCCAAATTTAAGATTTTGAGCTGGCTGTGTAGAATCTGACTGCCTTGCTGTGTGAGTAGATGAGGAATTTGTGGTAAAATCCATGGTGGGCCCTGGGCCATGTTCCTTAGTAGTGGATACCAGTGCTGGCATGGCCAGTCCGGAGCAATGAGTATCATTCAAGGTCTCTCCATCCTGACTTTCAGCAGCACCTTTGTGAGAAGGGGCAATGGAGGAAAGGCATATACTGTCAGCATTTTCCAAATGAATGAGAGTGCGTCCACTTTCCAAGCTTGATGGTGAAATGTCCTTGTGCAAAATTTTGATAGCTGATAGTTTTGGGGGTTGGCAAACAGGTCTATGTCCGGGCGCCCCCATTTTTGAGTTATCATTGCAAATACTTGTGGATCCAGTTTCAACTCGTGGGGATCCATGATGTTTCTGCTTAGGTCGTCTGTCAATGTGTTCTTTTTTCCTGGCAGGAATTGAGCTTGTAATTGAACTTGGTAAGCCAGTGCTGTGTTCCACAAGGTCATTGCTTGCCTGCATAGAGGGTAGGAGTGTGTACCCTCTTGTTTGTTTATGTACCACATTACTGTGGTGTTGTCCTTATTATAAGCTGTCCTGGATGTAAGAGGTCCTTGAAGGCTGTCCGAGCATTCTGTACAGCTAGCATTTCTTTTTGATTGATGTGCAGATTCCTTTGATCTGCAGTCCATATGCCTTGAACGCACCATCCTGCCATGTGTGCCCCCCAGGCATAGTACGATGCATCTGTTGTCATAGTTTGCCTGGCTGGGGGTAAGGTGAAAGGCTGACCCTTGTTGAGGTGACATGCCTGTGACCACCATAGAAACTCCTGTTGAAGGCAGGGAATGAGAGGTATCATTGTTTCCAAGCTGTGGCTGTGTTGAGTCCATAAGCTTTTCAGGTACCATTGTAATTTCCTCATATGCAGTTTTGCAAATGGTATTAGTAGTATGAAAGATGCCATGAAGCCCAAGGCCTACAGAATTTTTCTTGCAGGGAGTTGGGTCTTTTTTGCCATTATTTTGAAGTATTGAGTTAGTTGTAGTTGTTTGTCTGGCGTCAGATAAGCCATCTGGGCCGTTGTATTCAAGCTGGCACCCAGGAATGTCACATTTTGTGAGGGCACTAGTTTTGATTTCTTTTCGTTTACTGTGTACCCTAGGCAACTTAGAAGGTGTTTTACAAAAGTCAGATGTTGCAAGAGAATGTCCTTGCTTTCTGCTTGGATGAGGCAGTCATCCAGGTATGGGTATATTTGAATTCCTCTTTGTCTGCAGTATGCAATTACTGGTGCCAGGCATTTTGTGAAGACCCTGGGTGCAGTAGATAAGCCAAAGGGCAGTACAGAGAATTGGTAATGGGTTGAACCTGCAATGAAACAGAGGTATCTTCTGCAATTTTGTCTGATAGGGACATGCAGGTACGCCTCCTTGAGGTCCAACGTTACTAGCCAAGCTTTCTTGCCCAACATGGGAAGAAGCTGCTGTAGTGTTAGCATCTTGAATTTGGGTACTTGCAAGAAGGTGTTTAGAATTGAAAGGTCCAGAATGGGTCTCCAAGCATTGTCCTTTCTGGGGAGAGCCTTGAGTAAAATCCTTGGCCTTGCTCCTTTGTAGGTACCAGTTGAATGGCTCTCATGTCCATGAGAGCTGTTATTTGTTTTTGTGCCTCTGCCCGTTGATTTTGTGGAAAGTTTGGCATTCCTTTTATCCTTGGCAAGGTGTGGAAATGGAATCTGTATCCTTGTGAGATAATGTCTAGGACCCATTTGTCCTTTGTGACGATGCACCAGTTGTTTATAAAAAATGCAAATTTTCCTCCCAAGGGAGCTGCCAAGAGATTTTTGCTTGGCAGTTTGAGGTTTAAGTCATTGTGTTTGTCTTCTAGTAGTTTGGGCCCTGTCTTCTCCTTCCTTCTGTGTTGCAGTGCCCCATTGACGAGGCTTGTAAGGGATTTGTGCTTGTCCTCTGCCCCTTGGGTGTCTGTATTTACCCCTCTGTGGTCTGTCAGAAGCTGGAAAGGACCACATTTTTGCTGGCCAATTTCTGCTGAAGCGTGGGGGTTGTACCTGTAAGAAATCTTTGACCGTCTGCATAGATTTTGCCTTATCCTCCATTTTCTTTAAAACCTCTTCTGCTTTAACCCCAAATAAGACATCCTGCTGTAAGGATGCATCTAGTAACTTTGCTTTAACATGACCAGGCCGAGTTTGTTCCTTTAACCAAGCATGCCTACGTATAACAGACCCAGTAACAGCTGCTCTACAGGAAGCTTCCAAGGAATCAAATCCACATTGTAAAGTGTATTTGCCCACCTGTTCAGCTGCATGCAACAGATCCTGCATTTCCTTGAATTCAGACTGTTGAGGGTGCGTGCTTGTCTTTTGTTTTATTTGAGACATTAGGAATTGCTGGTATTTCAGCATGTGAAATTGACAATTTCGTGCTCTCATAGCTAGAGTAGCTGAGGTGTAAACCTTTTCCCCACCTATCTAGTGCTCTGGAGTCCCTTTCAGAGGGTACAGGATTTTTAGCCATAGAAGCCTTAGCCCCTTTGGGACCCTGGGAGATTGTCTCTGGGTCAGCAACAGGGCTTTTGTAAAGGAATTTGTGTGAGTCAGGCACTCTATAATATCTATCTGGTTTGGCTGGAGCAGGAGGCAGAGAATCTGGATTTAGACTAGATTCTAAGTAAACATCATCCACAATGTCTAAAACTGGAGGGATAGCAAGTAGTCTGTGCTGGGGGAGTAAAAGAAACTCTTGGAGCCTTTTCTTTGAGTCGGAGTAGTCCTGACCTTCCCAGTGGAAATGTTCCCTCATGGTATGTAAGGTTTCCCCAAAGGAATAGTCTTCAGGGGGAGAAGCTGAGGGAATGGAATCTTCAGCATCAGAATCTTCATAAGGGAGAAAGGAGTAATCCTGTTCCTCAGAGGAGCCTGAGGAAAGAGACACTTGATCAGAGGAGGCATAATCCTCCTCTTGTCTAGGCCTTTTGTCTGGGGGGGGGGGGGGGGGGGGTTGGGAACCCTTGATTAAAGAAATCGAATCTTCAGCCATTTTAAGCATCTGCTTCTTAGGCATGGGGCCTTGAACTGGAGACTGATGTGCAGTCTTTTTTGGTTTTAGAGGAGTCTTAAGCTTAGCACAAGATTTTATGCTGAGAGTAGTCGGTCTGAAGACACCTTCTGTAACCGAAGGTGTTTCCGCAGCACCGGCTTCTTCTTCTGCAATGTTGTCGGTAGGGCCTAAAGAAAATGGCTGCGTCGGCCTAGAACTCTCTGCTTGAGAATCCAAAGCAGTCTGGGATTCCAATTCTGCGGTTGCCAGGGGCTGCGTAGGCGCCTCACTGAAAACCGGAGAACCAATGACCAGCCCAGCCGAGGCCTCGGAGTTTGGCTTGGATCTAGGCTGCCTGTCTTTATCTTTGCGTTTTTTATGCACACCGGTAGTCGGTTGCTCCGACGGCATAGTGTAATTAAATTTCCTACCGAAGCAGTGTCGTGCGAAATCAAAGCGTCGCTTTATAGTTCGCTTATTGAACCTAGCACAAAACCGACAACCAGTGACGTCGTGATCTGGGCCTAGGCAAGGTATACAATCAGAATGAAAGTCCTTATGAGGTATTTGCTTCCCACAAGAAATGCAATTGTTAACTTTTTCTGACATCGGACTGAGGCAAGAAAAGGTTCCCCAACGGGGTACTTAGCTTTGAAGACTTCGGACTGAAATTCGATTCGAAAATCTCAGGTGTCGGCCGACCAGCACTTGCGAACTGCTTCTGCTTTGGGCACCGCGCAGCAAGAAAGACTAAAGAAAATGGTGCCGGATGCCTCTTATATACCCCTGGTGCACTGACGTCAGGGAAGAAGCGACAGCAACCGTCACCGGACCAAGACTTTGGAATTCAGGCCAACTGCGGGACCGCCTGACGACAGGATAACCCAAGTGTGATGACTGCAGCAGGGTAACACGATGAACATCCTGTTATTCTACAATTATATTGAGTTTACATGAGGAATATTTAAAAATTGTCCCTATTTTTGGGCCTTTGTCCCTCCATTACTGATGGCTTTGTCAGGATTTCTTGTGCTAAGAGGTTGGGAGGCATGTGTCCCTCCCCACGATGCAAATGCCTGTACCACATCAACAGCAACCCCCTAAGCACACAACCTGTGCTAATAGACCTGGGTACTCAGGTTGACAGCAAACTCACATTCAACCATCCTGTAGTGGCAGTGGTCAGAAAAGCCTTTTACTTGGTTCATCTCATTGCATCCAGAAAAAAAGGAGGTTATTACCTATCTGTATTTCTCCCTCATTAGGCCAATAATTGAGTATAATGCCCTGTTTGGAATGTACCTCTCCAACACCTACACCAGCTAGAAAGGCCACGGAAATACTGTACCTCACAAAGAGAATCCATGGCCTCCAACACCTGTCCTATGTAGACAGACTCAAATCACTATCATTCTATAGATTCTATAGAATCATTCTATAGAATCTTACAGATTGCTCAGAGGTGAGCTGTGCCTCGCATACAAGGCAATATTGGACCCTGTCCTACTATAGATGCTCCATATATGTAAGTCTAACTTCTCATGCATTACCTGCTCAAAAGGCCTAATTCTAATATGGTACATCAACGAAACCTGCTGGAGAGATAGGTTTGTCTCCCAGAGGCTGCCCTGTCTCTAGAATTGAGTTCCCATACATGTCAAACAGAGTACCTCACTAACTCTCTTCAAGTGAAACCTTGATGAGTGAATGGGAAACCACAAATTTGTCCCAGGGGTTCAACCTGTGTCCCTCACTGGCAGGGGCGACAGGTGCTGACTTGAGATTTCTTTTTTGGTGATAAATCTTGGCTAGGCTTGTAAGTGCCCCAAGACCATTAGCCTAGTAACCTCCTATGATCCTAAGTCTCTGCAGCCTCCACCATTGAGTTCCTGGGCATGCAACCATCCCCTTTCTCCTTCACAGAAAGCAGATGGGCTCACCACTTATTATATTTATTAATAACCTGAGTAAAGAGCTGATATATCTAGTTAATTTTCAGGCTAAGTCCAGGGATTACTGACATAGAAAAAAAATGAATACAGATATTGAAAGAACAGCAGCCAAGCCAAGCAAAACCTTACAATAATGTTGCCACACTTTACTAAACACAGTATCATTCTACTTTGTGTATACTATACATCACTAAAGGATGCAAAGAACATACATATGCAAACAGGAAACTATATAAAGTACAAGCTAGTATAGGTTGACGGTGCAGAAGGTACAATAAAAGGTTAACAGGAAGGGTATTCCATGACAGATTAACAATAGGCTCTAAGAATGTAGGTTTTGTCATCCCTATGTGATTGACCCAATTAGTTAGCATTTGTATTGTGCCTATTTGAAGATATATTTTCTTAATTCAAGTCAGATTTTTTTTTGTGGGACAAAATGGTGCATGCACATAGATGCATGTATTAAACTCTATAGGCATACTGTGATCTTACCAAGGGATGTTGTTGTTGTTGTGTCTTTCGGCTTTTCCCGGTTAGGGGTCGCCACAGCGGAACTCCGGTCCGCTAATGATTGGCAGTAGATTTTTACGTGCCGAGTTGCCAGCTCTGACGCACAACCTTCAACGAAGGTACGCCCATTCACATATGTCTCCACACAGAAGACTCTCTAGCTGAGAATCGAACAGGACAACGTCTTACTGTGAGGCAACAATGCTACGGCAGCACCACCACCGCAGTATCGATGTTACCAAGGGATACAAAGAATTAATCCGGACAGTGTCCTCATAGAAATTTCATAAAACTTTTTATTAAACTATGGTCCAAAAATTTGAGGAATGAAAAGGAGAAAATGCACTGTGGGACTTAACTCCTTAGATGCTGCAATGTATAAATGGATGTTGATAAATCACTTTAAGGGGACTGGTATGTGCACGCACACAAACACAAACAGAATCACTTGCCTCTCAATTAAAAAAAGCAGTAGTGGGGAAGGTGGGTGATAGGGAACTAGAAAGGAATTAGAACTCAAGGTCAAAATTCACAGAATGCTGAAAAAAATACAATCCTAATACTTAAAAAGGAAAACTGTTGGAAGAATCTTTTTAAGACTTAGGTTACATCATCAAAGGCTGCCTGAATCAAGCATCTATTCCTTTAATTTTCTACTGCAGGAGGGCAGACATACAGAACCGTTTATAGTTTTCAGATGGACTTATTATAACATGTGCCAGAGTACCACAGCATGAACTAATGTTGAGGCCTGGGTTTACCTGTTCAAACTACAAGATAAACCCCTTCACTCAGGAAATGGTGCACAACCTTCATCCCTCCAGAAGCCAGTACTTGTACAAGCATGTGGTCTGGAACCTTATGGCAGCCTACAACAAAACAACTAACTGTAGCATAAAACAGATTAGCAGAGAAGGGAATAATAAATTACACTGTACTGCAGCAACTAGAGAATGGAAAACCTCCACTGGTTATTAAAAAAAAAAAAAAAAAACAGGCATGGAACCTCATGCCCAAAATTGCAGAAGCAAAATTTCAGAATTCAGAAATATTTCCAATTTGACTTGCTTGATCAGACTATTAAGTAACCTCTCTGCTTTGATGAATACAGGTATCTGGGGGTCAGAAAAACTGACTGATATTATGTATGCTTTGCAGTAATGACAAGGTAATCCAAAGTAAAATGATCTACTGTGTTACAGTATGTGAAGCCATACAATAGAATCCTTGAAGAATGCAACCAGTCTCAGTGAGTATGGCAGACATGCAACCTCTATGGTTGGTGGTCACGGGAAGATAAAGGAATGGGCCAGAATGACAAACAAAAAAAAGCCTTCAGTATCTTTGTCCAAGACAGCATAACAGATCAAGCAACTTAACTTATGTAAATGGTGGAGAAGCGACAATACGGGTTGTAATGGTGAAATCAACTAATGTACACACACTATAGCTGTTCTTAATGGAATATTGCAGGGATCTTGCTGAATGAAATCATCATCAGACTGTCCAGCCTTTCATGCAAAAAACACCTGAACCAATGCTGAAAAAAAAGGAAAAATCCCAGTTGCTAGTGACTCCAACAGGGCTCAGGATATGTTATATATTAAGCCATTGTTAATTATGGAAGACTCCTTGGCCTAGCTGCCTATTTTTAAGTTACCCAACCTGCAGCTCATAATTTTATCCAACAATCTATAAAGACAGTCAGCCCTACTGACAGTAATCTGCTAGTACATCAGTTTATAAAAAAAAAAAGGACCATAATCAAGCTGGAAAGATTTCACAAACATTCTGGGACAAGCTGTGAGAGCCAGCTGATCTGAAGCCTCCCACACCACCAAGAAGAGGACTATGACCCCCCCACCTACTATAACTAATTCTAAAGGCCACCAAACCTTGGGTTAAATTATACCATGTCTGTTTCATTTTTATAGTGTGTTAGTCTCACCCGAACAGGCTTTAATGTACCTGGCCATGACAAAGTGATATATATATACCCTAGCAGCCAAAGAGTCAAGTCAATAGCATAAATGCACCTCATGTGACTTCTAATACAATCTAAACAAAGTGTGTCAAACAAGAGTCACTTGAATTAAAAAATATATGATTTGCCCTACACTGAATTCTCATGTAGGGGCTGTACTGCTTGAAGCCCTGATACTAACACTGCCTACTCCAGCATACCTCTCAACTCCCTAGATTTTTCTCAGAACATCCAGATTTTTACCTCATATTTTTCTTCTGGTCCTTATAACATTTGTGGTTTTCTAGGAAATCACCGATGACCAAAGTTACTAAATAACGACAGTCATTTGAGATTCAGACTTTATATCCTTCAGAAAATATATGTCAACACAAAGCCTTTTACTCAGGAAACTTTCTAAGTTTATATTTAAAATTTGTTCATATTTTTGGACCTTTAGCCCACCATTATGTTTGGCTTTGTCCAGACTTCTTGTGCTAAGAGGTTAAGAGGTATGTACTCCAGTGTTTCTGCACTTCTCGGGTAAGGAAAAAATCCCTTCTCTCCCTTCACAGCAACCCCTTCAACAATATACAGTATATAATTTCTATAAACTGGTGGAAACTATGAATTAGTTAATTTAACTTCTCTCCCTAGCAACTAGCTATATAAAATACAGGATTCCGGTTCATAGGTTGCCTAGGAATGTGGTCAATCACACCAATGATGAGCCTAGACCAGTTTCCCAATTGTCCAAGCGTAGCAAATGGAAGCTGATGAACTATAGGAAGGAGCTCATTAACAAATCAGGGCCTTAATCCTTTGCTCTAACTACCAGAC
>NC_056748.1:723474333-723524333 GCF_019279795.1 Protopterus annectens
AGTGCAGAACTCACCTTTAGATATAAAAATAAACCTAGTATTACACAACTCTTTATTACAGCAAATGAGAGCTGTACAATTATCCATGTTTTGGAAATTCTGAAATTTCATTGTAACCATAAACTGAAACAGCTTCATCTCTTTCTTTTTAAGCACCACATCAGATCCTTTCTGAAACCATTATTTATTACAATTCTCCCTTCCTCTTTTGTAGTGCACATTGAGAAGGGTCCAAGGTTCATACTGCTGTTGCCAGGCAGGAAAGCAGTTTCCTGAATTATCCCCAGGGATCACTATTTAAGGACAGACATCACCTACACTCTGCAGAGTTTCTACATGGATATGCACTATGCTACTGGTTCATATGTATGCTGAACTCTGCTTCGCACGAGAATCTACACAACTTCTGACTGCATCAGCTGTTCTATTCCAAAAGGACTGTGTTGTTTTGAGAACTCAACATACTTTCCTTTAAATAAATCCAAGCAATCTTCAGACTTGTTCCAAAACTAGGGAAGTCAGCAAAACAAAAAAGAAAAAAGGCAACTAATTATGTAAAAAAGACAGATACTTTCTATTTCTGCAACTGGCAAGAACAGCTGTGTGGGTTTACAATAAAGCCCTAACGACTGTACACATCAAAGGACTTCAACCCCCAGCACCACTTCCTCAGAATATCATTTTGCCTTTCTCTCCATAAAAGGAAACCACTGTGATGGGATCAGCATGCTGAAGTATGGTGCTGGAGAATTTCATACTTTACTGATAGATTGTATGAAAATACCACACTGACCATACCTATGGGCATTCTTTTTTTAACAAGAAACATATTTATTAAATGATCCCTTATGACAATGGCAATCATACATGTATATAAATGAAAACAAACCATACTTGACATATTTTCAGTTGCAACCATTACACATCACATATAATTTCTCCAGTCATTATCAATCAAACATTAAAAATCTCATTCATTTCCTGACTTCCCTTAAATCTCATTCCGCCTTCAAAAACATTATTCTGCAATACTGTTCCCACAATTCCCATTTTATATGTAATTTGTTACTACCCTTTCTATAGATCCCACTTCCAGTTGCTTTATATATGTTACTACATTCACTACTTCTAGTAAAGTTGGTTTAGACTCTGTTTACCATTTTCTAATAATTTCTTTTTTGGCAGACACCAGAATTAAACTCATACCTATGGGCATTCTTATGAACACAAGTTATCTGTAAAATAAATAAACCAAGTCTAACTGTCTTAAAATGGTAGGTAGCTAATCTAACCTATGACTTCTGTCCATAGCAGGCAGCTAAACACAAGCATTAGTTGACATATAACTGCACTTTCAGAAAGAGACAGAAAACTAAAGTGCCTTTCCGTTTGCTGCAGCTAAAGTCTTACAACTACTTCACCTTAAGTCCCTGCCCTTCCCTTTTCAGTTATCCAAAACCTTTGTTTTTTAATTTCAATGTTGCCCAGTGACCCACTAAAGTGACAAGTCATTGCACTTCTCCACACCTAAAACTCTGATGAAAAACTTCTTATTATCTGCTTTAATCATGGACCCTACAACCTGGAAATCATACAACTTTTCTTTCTCTGTCTGTCTTTTGGCATCTGCATGATCCATCCAGTGGCTCCCCTACTTCCACCTAGTGGACACATTCATTCTTCCTATATGGTGACAGCAGAGTCTGTTCAATTTCACAGGCAGGGCAAAAGCTCATTCCCTGACTGGGGTGACAGCCTAAAAAAGCCAAACATTTCTCTCTGTGGCAAGAGTTGGGTATTAGGGAGCAAAACAATCTGCTGATCATGCATCTATCCATTATCCAACTTCCTCCATGTAGAAACTTGAGCCTTTCCATCATCACTGCTCTCAGGAAGTGCATGCAAGCAACCACACATGCCAGCCCCCTACCAATGTGGAGTGCCTCAATGCAGTGTTGAGTTGCACTGGTCCATTAAAGCTGAAGACACACAGCTACATGCTTAAAGGTGTCAGCCAAACAGTGAGTAGGACTAACGTCCCAAACTCCCTGCATGGGCAAGACAACATAGGTCATGCTTTCCCTTCGGCCTCCATCCAGGTTCCTCCAGCACTTCTCCCGCTAACCAAATACACAGCATCTTAGTCACAGTGAGGATTTACTTCTCCATACCAAGGAGCTACACTGTCCTGTAAGTCCCACAAGCTCAACGCAGCCTCTTATCATTATGTGCGTACCCATATCACACTCACTTCCACCTATTACTACACTTCATACATGTCCACATCAGATAATCTCTCCTTTCAATTCAACCCCTCTTCTGCATTGCTCTGGTAATTGTGACCACCTTCTCCACCAGCAACAGACAAATCACAAAGGCTGTGTAGATGTGGCGATATCATTCCCTTTTTGAAGCAGAACAACATCGTGTTTGTTCGATGCTACTGTCATCTCACAATGGTACTAATCCTCACATTATGTAATACTCAAAGGCTCTTTTACCACCCTGAGCTCTCCAGTATAAACTCAAATTTATATTTATCTCGAGGGTTGCTATTCCATAAGTAAAGTGATTGTCACTGAACCTCAGTTGTGATTTTCACAGATTTTTCGTAGGTTGACAGAATAATCCCTTATCCTGTTAAAACCACTGCATTACCAGTAATAAAACTGTTTTTCATCTGTACTTTGATACTGGACACACTCTCAAAACAATTAGTGGTTCACATTGCAATTTCTTCACTTTGATCTGTGCTAACAGCTTTTTTATGCAGGACAGAGTCAAACACCTTGCAGAAGTCTAAGATGGGCCTTGTTTATTGGTTTCCTTCTGCCTACTCTGCTGCTAGCTCAGTCATGAAAACAATTATCACATTTGTCTGGCTTGAGTGCTTAATAGTGAAACCATGCTAATTCTTCTTCATGTGATCCAAAAATTAGCAATGTTGTAACAATTAATGCTCTAATATGTGTTGTGATGATGTGAGGTATTGCCAGCTATGCCAGGAGAAGTAGGGCAGTGGATATGTAACATATGCCAGCATAGATAGCAGGAGATTTGTAAAGAATTATATGTAATTTGTATAACAAACTGATTTGTACAGATGCTTGTGTTGAAAAATATATTTGTAAAGATGCTTGTGGTTAAAAATGTACCAACAGTGGGTCCTGCTGTACAGAAAAGAAATACACCTGCATGTCAGACTGTATCGTAGCTGCTGAAATTAATATATTGTAACAGAGGGTACTGTAAGAGAAGAGGTTAATCTCAGTCCAGCTAATTTTGAAAAATAGTCTGAAATTAAATTACCTGGTTTAAGCCACATAGATTGTATCTCACAGTTCTGACTGCAGCTAGAGACTAAATGTCTGTGAAAATCAGGACTAGGAGTCCTACTGTAATATTCTTGGGGTGAACTAATTCCTGCCCTCAAAGGAAGTTTTTGAAATGGTTTTATAGCTTCCAGATGCTATAACACATCTTAGCATAGCTCTACATGTGTGTATTTATGACACATATATAGTAGACTCTGGTTCAGATTCTAGTAAAGGGGGTAGTGTGGGAACCAGAAGTCAGATGACTAGATGTTTTAATACTAGATGAGACAGAAGTCTGAGGGCACTCTCTTTTGGAACTGACAAGACCACTCACCCACTTTGTCGTGCCTTGCTTTAGTACGTAACCAGGGAATAGTAATTCTTAAGCTCAGTCAGGAAACTATAGTGAGATTAATTAAGTACTGTTTTTTTTTCTGTAGCTGTGTGAATCTATCCATCTGTGTTATTGGTAATATTTCCTGTGACTGGAACTCTGGTGTTTATTGTAAATAGATATAGTACTTTCATGTTCTATTACTATTTATTATTAAATATATTTAAACTTTTTATTGTGGCTGGTCTTTTAGAGAATATTTCAACTTTTGTGAGTACTTATATTTACTTGCTGACAATATGGCCACCCCTGAAAGCCTTGCTGCATTGGTCAAACATTACCATTTGTATTAGCATTAATTTTACTCAGTATAATTTGGTACCCTTGTAAAAGCCTTAAGAGTAGCTGGCTTTGGAGTGTTCTAGTGGCAGTATCTATCTTACAGTCTGGGTAGTAGGGGCATAGCTGTTAAATCTGTCCTAGCCTTTCCCAGGTGTGTGTGTGAAAATCAAATCTCAAACAGTATGTGTGTCAGCTACTTGTAGAAGAGACACAGAGCACTGGTTTTACAGAAAGGGTGGTGGAGGACTTGTCTTGGAACACTCAACTGAGGACTCAACTCTACAGCTGTGTCAGTGGAGAGTCTTATTTGGGGCATGGAGAGAGAGCAAAACCCAGCCCCAGGATGAGAGTGTGTTCCCTGTGTGCTCTTAAGGGAAACTGCGCTTGGCGCAGAGAGCTGCATCTGGAAATACTGTGCATATCTATTTTTGTTCTAATTGAATGCCCCTCACTGGTGTCAGTGGTGAGTACTGATTCTCCTCGATTACTGGCACAGAGGAGGGGCATTACATGTCTCTTTAGGGCATAATATAACTTCCTCATTGTCACAGAAAAAAAAAGGAAAAGATCACACCCTCAACTCAAAGACATTCCATAAGGCTAAAGCATTATAAGGCTTTAAGCAAAGGCATGTTACACGTGAATGCCAATATCTAACTTTCCACTCCTGTATCTACCTATTAGTTACGTTGGTGTAACCATGGAGAGAGAGGTTAGTAGGATGTTGGCACTAATGATTTGGGATCTGCTCAGTTTTACTCTTAATTTAACAACTTGCAAACAGTAAATCTAGCAGTAAAACTTTACAGTGCAAAACATATACTGCAATGGTAGTCTACAGCTGTGCACAAAGGCTGCCCAAATGCATCACTGTTAAGTAATCAGGATTTAAATAATAAGCACACCAATGAAGGACCTTGATGGAGGTGTGCCTTAAAGATTTTGCTGATACTTCTCTGCTCTGAGTATGAGGTGAGGGGGGAGGCATGACAGCAAACAAGCCCAACCACACGCAGCAGTGACTGGGCTGGGTTCCTGCCAACAGTTTAACATGCATAGAACCACTGCTGTTTCCTTCTACCACCTATGCATGTTTTGCACCCACCAACTTCAATTCCCTGTTGCGGTGGTGGTGGGGAAATATATAAATATATGGGCCATAGTATAACAGATAATCTTAATGTCTATGCAAGGACCATGGATAAGCGGTGAATTCAGTAGTGCCCCTATTCACAAAAAGTATTTAAAACATGTAAGCTTTGACATTACATCATTATTCAGTTAATTTATGAACAAAGTAGAGTGGAATACATTTTAATTAATTTATAATATGCAGTTAGTAAGTGAAAACTGGACTAAACTTTGCATTTTTCAGCAAAGACCCAAATATGCATATTCAGAAAATGAGATGTTAATATAAACTTATTAATTAATACTACTCTTGACTGCTTTAAGTACTTAGGAGTTTTCTCTTAAACAGTATCATACATTTTTTGTCTTCATTCCAAACATAAAAAGCTTCAGCAAAAGGAAAAGTGAGGTAAGTATACACTGTTCCAGAAATATCAAGTACTACTAAATAAGGAAATATGATGCTAAGGGAAAGCTTACCAGAAGTACTTAAAGCTATTAATATATATGCCATTATAAATCGCCCAACCTTTCCTCAGTTCTATAAAAGCATGTCCTACATTCAACATCCTCTAAGATGGAGTCTCACCTGGTCACATACGTAACCGACTTCATGTAATTACACTAAAAATCATGTATATTATAAAAAATTGATGCCATCATTGAAGCTATCTTGAAGGTCTTTTTGAAAAGGGACCCCTGCAGAGATTAGTAAATTACAAGGTATTATACATAACTTTAAAAGGAATACACATATAATAGTTGTTCCATGTGACTTATTTAATGAGCACCACAACATAAATATGAGCCTTCTATGTCCAAAGTTGAAGATTTGAGCAGGAATACAAAATAGAGGGGCAAAGTGCTTAGTGCTGAAAGGGCTACAAAATGTTGGGAGCAAGAAAAAAGCTTTAAAAACAGATACCTCATATACAGAACAAAATGCAGGTTAACAGGAGCTCGAGTGCAATATTGGTATGCCTGCTTTTCTTTATGATAAAAGTCAGAGCAAAATGCCCTTGAAAAAGAAGGGTTGTTTTTCTTCTAATGATGCAGACTACTGCAAACAGTGCACCCCGCTCCCCCCACTGAAGTGGGTTGTTTCAATGTGAGGAAAAGCAGAAACTTTGTCACTTGAGCTGTGTAGTGTATGTGTTCATCATAGGAGACACTGAAGGGAACAGTACACGCTACTATACTAAATGTGCTGCAGGAGGCAAAAGACCCTGTAGTCAAATAGGATTTGCCAGTTTTACAAGGCTGTGCTCTGCCCACCGTGAGTCAGTATGCACCTGCAGACAGAGTGAAAGGGAAGGGTCTGCAGAATGATGCTTTGAATCAGCTCACAGCAAGCAGAGTCTACGGGCACTGTGTACTATGCACTTGTGTGCTATGCACTGCGTACTATACAATGGTCTACTGTTCTTCAGCAGCTACTCAGGAGAAGATAGCAAGGTGTTACATACTGGGGTAGGTGCAAAGAGTGAGGACAACAGCTGTAACATACAGGCAAGAGCAACATAACATATCAGAAAAGTACTAAACTGCATTATTCTCATTACCTACTCTTGTATGTTAGTGCTCCTACCCACCTAAAGCAGACTTCGTACTCTGACAAAGAGTCCTGCCGTGACATACATATAGAGTCCTTCCATGACATACATACAGAGTCCTGCCATGATGTACACACAGAGTCCTGCCATGATGTACACACAGAGTCTCACTGTGACATACATACAGAGACCTGCCATAACATACACACAGTCCTGCCATGTCATACACAGAGTCCTGCGATAACATACACAGAGTTTTACTATGACATACATACAGAGTCCTGCCATAACATACACACAGAGTCCTGCCATAACATACACAGAGTTTTACTATGACATACATACAGAGTCCTGCCATAACATACACACAGAGTTTTACCATGACATACATACAGAGTCCTGCCATGACATGCACACAGTCTTGCCATGACATACACACATACAGAGACCTGCTGTGACATACATACATACATACATACAGAGACCTGCTGTGACATACATACATACACACATACAGAGACCTGCTGTGACATACATACATACATACATACAGAGACCTGCTGTGACATACATACATACACACATACAGAGACCTGCTGTGACATACATACATACACACATACAGAGACCTGCTGTGACATACATACACACATACAGAGACCTGCTGTGACATACATACATACATACATACAGAGACCTGCTGTGACATACATACATACATACATACAGAGACCTGCTGTGACATACATACATACACACATACAGAGACCTGCTGTGACATACATACATACACACATACAGAGACCTGCTGTGACATACATACATACATACATACATACAGAGACCTGCTGTGACATACATACATACACACATACAGAGACCTGCTGTGACATACATACACACATACAGAGACCTGCTGTGACATACATACATACATACATACATACAGAGACCTGCTGTGACATACATACATACATACAGAGTTCTGCAATGTTATGGACACACACTCCTTGTGCTAGTGTTAGTACAGCAAGGAAATATAATCCCAGGGTACCAGCAAGATGCCTTCATGCTTTCTTTCTTTCTGATTGAAATGTTATCTAACAATCAGTTTTATCTGAAAATAACACAAAGGAAAGTTGAAATAATGATAGTTAATGTGCACAATGCATTGAGGAACTTGTTTCATACGGGATTGATTGATAGTAAATTATTGTATTTCTTTACTGTCTTGGACCCATTGTTACCCATCATCCAAGGCCTGCCCAAGTACATAAGGATATGTTATACCCTCCACTACGTCCTATAGTTGCAGGAAGAAACTGGTGTACAGAACCAGCTTCCATATATATAGAGAAGAAACTTAGACCCATTTTGAATGAAATTTCATGTGTTAAGAGATACACAAAATTTTTAAATAATTTATTTTCATGTATTGAGACTTTACCCACCACTGAAGATTTATTATTGGCTACCTTAGACATTTCATCATTATTTACGGTGATTCCTAATGATGACGGTTTATGGAAATTGAAATGTTTCCTACAGAAGTATAGTAATTTTGTGATAAGGAAGTGGAATTATTGACTGTTCTGTTAGAATGTGTTTTACAAAACAACTTATTTGTATTTAATGACTGCATATACTGGCAGACGCATGGCATAGCTATGGGCACATCATGTGCCAATAGCTATGCCAATGCTGTATTAGTGACATGGGAACAAGACCATGTGTTTGAAAGGCCTTTCAGTCCACAAGTGGTCTTTTACAGACGCTTTGTGGATGCTATCTTTCTGCTTTGGAAAGGGACCATACAGTCTTTTAGAGTTTTCACAGAATATCTTAATGAAACCACGACCTATTTGAAATTTTCTTCCATCATTTCAAGTCAGTCAGTGGATTTTTTAGATGTGAGTGTTATAATGGATGCACAGAATGGTGGAACTACGAAATTATATAGGAAACCATGTTACTGTAACCAATTTTTACACCAAAATAGTATGCATCCAGTTCATGTGTTTAAAAGTGTTGTTAATAGTCAGGTATTCAGGGCATCTAGACTCAGTGTAAAAATGATGAATTCATTCAGCAAACTCAATATTTAGAGAAAGCTTTTATTACTAGAGGTTATGCTGAGAATTATGTCAGTGAAAGTGTTAGAACTGTTACAAAATTAAGAGGTGATAGAGCTAAACCTTACTATGGAGTTGGGAGTGTGGCTTAATGGCTAAGGTGTTTGTCTTACAAACACAAAATGCAGGGTTTGAGTCTCACAACGGATAATTGGCTAGGCTTAAAATGGCATGCAAGGGCAGTTAGCTTAGTACTAAACTATGAACTATGAACTATGGTAAGAAATATATTAGGAATACTGAGAAGAGTGTATATAGTGAAAAAAATGACAAACTAAAAGTTTGTCTGTATTATTCCAGTGATGTTAAGTGTTACAGAGACATCATAGAGAAACACTGGAAACTTTAACCACTGATGAAGCTATGAGGAGTATTATAAATGAGAAACCCAAATTTGTCTATAAAAATATGAAATCTCTGAAAGAGCGTCTTTGTGCCCCTAAGGGGAGCAAGAGATTGTTGAATAAACATTGTACTATGCCATGTGGACATTGTAAATGCTGCCAGTATATCGACAGTAGTGGAGAGTATATTCATCCTGATCAAAATATAAAACATATAAATTTAATGTCTATGCTACCTGTGAAACTGCTCATGTTGTATATTTGGCCTATTGCTCCACCTGTTTTAAATTCTATGTAGGGAAATCGGACAGGACCCTAAAGGAGAGAATTAAAGAACATTACTATATTAATAAAGGCAGTAATGTCAGTGCCCTGTCCAAGCACATATTCAGTGCAGATAGCCCCCACTTTTTTAGGTTTATGGTAGTAGCACGCATCTTTGACAATATCAGGAAGGGAGACATCAATAATTTAACAGAGCAGTTGGAATCCAGATGGATAATCAGGTTGAGAGGAGACTTTGGGCATGGCCTGAATGATAGGGTACCTATTAAACCAAGGCTTAGAGCTAGAAGTTTGAAGAAATAATACATGAATTCATGATTTTTACAAATGCTTTAATGAATTATATATTGCCAGGAATGTTTTATTTTATCTGTATGTTTTTATATACAAACTAATGAATTTGTTTTTGTTACTTAGTTGTAGATGGAATGCTACTATTTTTGGATGTAGTTTTTTATAGACGTAATATACCTTTTAGCAGTAATTGCAAATAGTCATGTGATTTATTGAACTGATTATATAAATGGTTATGTATGTGTTTTATTATACATCTGATGAAGTAGCTTTGCTACGAAAGTGCTTATGTATCTGGTGGTTTTATATTAAAGGAAAGAATTATACTGCAATTCCTTGCTGTCCTTGGCTCCTTCTGTGTCTTCTATGTGGTTTACATTTTGATTTTTGTTGGATTCAAGTGCTGGCTGGGACTGGTGGTTTGTGTTTTTACTAAACAGCAGAAATATGATTTACGAATATTAAGAAAATGGCAACAGCAGTTAGACATATTTAACAACCTGAAAGAGTCGGAAGGTGTGCAGTAATGAGACATACCAGCTATTTAAACAGGGTTCTATGCGTTTGGTCTAAATTTAGAGTTTTTCATTTCATCTATGTAAATGTGATTGAAATTCATTTGGACTAAATGCATTTATTGTAATTTTAGATTTTAAGTGTTACATTAATGCTTGTTTCATACACTAATGCATTTCTTTTGACCATGTATACATTTAGTTTTTGTGGTATTAGCGCACATGAATGTTGGGTTAGGCTTACTTACACAGATATGGGTATGCCATAATGTAAGTGATCTTTTTGAGACCTCACCTAGTGGGTTATGGGAGTTTGTTGTTTTTCCCACTGTTGTGCGATCATAGAGTTGGAATATATAATTAGCTGCGGGTGTGATGGTATATGGCGGCTTTCTCCCTGTAAAACAACTGATTTATTTACTTATTTTCTGATGATTTCTGATGTTTTGAGTTTTGGAACAAATGATTTTAAATGTACTGAACTTAGATTAAGTGATTTTTAGATGCATCAGTGTAGATTTAGACATATGGATGGTAAAAAAATTACCTCTTTAAAAAATTTTTGGGGTCTTCAGTCTGAGCTACAGTTGTTCTCTCAACAGCAATCTACCAAGAATCATGGCACACATTATTATTTAAAACATAGAAGAATACACGTCTCACTTTAACATTTTTGATGATACTAAGCCTACACCAGTGGCAGAGAGGGATAAAGCCCTGACTACGGAGTTCAAATTGTGACTCAAGTGCTTGACAGCACAGGCAGGGAAGATGGGTGTGCCTACTGGGTGGGGGGGAGATGACAGACAAGTGCTTAGGGGCATATATGTGTGAGTTGACTTTTCTGATGGAAATTAGGGAAACAACTGTGCAGTGCCTCCTGTGGATGGGCAGGATGTCACCCCACTTGTTTATGTGAGGGGTGGAGTAGTAGTGCACACCTCAACATTAAGCTGTTGCTGGATGGCCACAAGGAAGTTATGGAGATAAAAGCAACAACAACAACAACAAAAATCTAGATAAATCCACCCTTGATGGCCTCTCTTGAATGAAACTTGCCTTCCAGTGAAGAGGGAATGAATGGACAGATTTAGATACTCACCAGGAAGCAAGGGCAACAAGAAGTTAAAAAAATAAGACAGATATATATATACAGATTTCAAAGCATTTGTTCTCGGTGTATGTACATCAGCTATAAAGCAGGCTTACACTGCAGTAAGTCACTTACATAGAAAGCAAGTCTTTTAGAATTGGGCTCATGGTATACATGAAAAACATTTTATGAAAATAAAAAAGCACTAATTTTAGAAGGTAATACAGCATTAAGTGAATGAAATGCAAGACTGAGTGCATATAGTAGTGTATGTCCAGAACAAATAAAGGGACACTGCAGTTCACCACAGATTGTTGTATTGTCCAAATGCAGGGAATAGGGGCAATCACACACACACACACACACATATATATATATATATATATATATATATATAGATATAGATATAGATATAGATATATATATATACATATATATATATATATATATATATATACACACATATATATACATATATATATATATATATATATATATATATATATATATATATAAGAATAATAGACTAAAACAGAAATAAAAGATTAAGGATACTGTAGACAAAGAAAGGCTTTTTGCAGTCTTAAAAATCTAAGTAGAAGCACTACCTACCGGTTCACAAGAATGAGAAAAAACTTAGGGTTCCACAAAAGGCTAAGATAAAAAATAATACACACTCTACTAACAGATACATTTAGCATAATAAAATATTCTTCAAAGAGAAACAAAAAACAAGTGTTCTGGGCACTAATGCCTGCAGATGGGTGCCAGTGTTCTGTAATGAGGCCACACACAAGTTTGCTTTCCAAATATAATGAGCTTTTTTATGAGCAATATTTGTGAAGCAAAGTTTTTGTGTGTATGTGTGTGTTTCAGTACCAAGAGAGCTGCAATCCGTACCAATGCATCTTAAAATATGCAATTTAATGTACGATTGCTGAAAAAATACAAGGTCATTTTTTTCTTATTCAAATTCTCCGTACAATTCATCCTAGGAGATTTTCCCTCAGTTTAACATCCCATTCCTCGACTTACAAATTAAAAGATTCTTGAATCACTTCAAAGGTTGTAAAGCTTAGATATCTGAGCATTCACAGTAAAATGTGACACACTAAAGTCATGGTTGCAGGTCTGGAATTGTACTTACACTCTGAGATTCTGTCATGATAACACCAATGAAGGCAATAACCGGTTATAAGAATAACAGTCATCACTAATATAGAAGGCCTCTAACAGTCTGGTAAACAGCATCTGTGCTATTTTACTGATACCTCAATGTTCCTTCTGTGTCATTCCTTGTAAATGCTTTTTGCACGACAAAAGGAAATTTCTCATTTGGGCCAAAAGGCAAACAAAAACTGGGGAACAGAAGGATTGTGCCCTAACATGTAAAATCAGTGACAGTGTGTTCAAATTGAGGTTCCAGAAATGAAGGGCCAACAACGGTTCTCCTATCTCTGGGGGAGGGTGTAATAATTCCCTCTAAGAGTGCACCTGTATTAAGGCAATCACTGTCACACACAAGACCATGCAAGACACAATAGACATGGGTAAAAGCCCTATGAGACATAACTGCATGCTGCAGTCTACCTTCACTACAGGCTGAGTTTAGGCCGACAAAAAAGAGGAGTTTGCCGGCCAATGATGATTCTAGCCAACATAACCGACCTTCCATTACCAAGGTGTGTAAGACATTGGAAGCAGACAGGCCTGATAATGTCAGCTGTGCTGATACAGTTAAGCTGAGAAGTTCTCTGTGGCTTTCAACAAATTCCTTACTTCTCAGTCAGATCTCATCAGTATGAAAAAAGTTATACGTCCAGACTACCCAGCCCCATACTTTTGTTTGGAAGATTGTAAGATTACCCAAATGTACTGAGTGAAATTAATATGGTGTGGATAATAACCGATTACCTCTCTCTTTTCCAGCACACCTCCAGCATTTGCTATATGCTGGATGAAAATTTCTCTGATGTCTCATCGGGGTATGAAAATCCATATGCAAACGCTTGTAAGCAAAAACCTGAAACTCTCTGAACTTTGTTGAATACTTAGGAATTGTACAGAGGTCCTACCATTGTTATTTTTGATTACTGCCTTTCCATTCTCTTGTCCCATTCTTTTCTCTTCTCCTTTCCTCTCCTCTTCTTTGATCGATTCTTACAGTTATCATGCAATGTTTTATATTACCTTCTAAGTATCCCTTTCTTATCAGTAGCTTCTCTTCAAGCAATTTCAGTTTTTCAGTTTTTTATTATCTTTTGTTTAGTCTTTTTGGTGCACATTCTTAACTGTCAGAATCCTTTTTAATCCATACATCTAAGTACTCCATCTTATCAACTAAAACACTACCAGAGCTGGAATTTCATTTAACAATCCCCTGTCCCCTTCTTGTTGCCACTATTTTATATGTCCTACTAATTGCCCCTTTTTCAAGCCCTGTTCAAGACTCATCTAAAGTCTCTACCAGAAATGGTCTTACAGTTAGCATTCCCCTATCATCTTCTTTTTGTCTATACTCCGATATCACTTCCTTGTAGGAAAGACAGTCTCTAATATTCAATCTAAACTTCCACATGGCCTCTTCCCACTCTATTACCTCTTTTTTTCTAAACATTTGCTCCCCAAACAATGGTTCCTTTGCTAATTTTCTCCATTAAACTCCACCCTCTAGCCTAATTTCTATACCCCTACTTGCAGTCATCCCTATAGGCAATATCTCATTTCTCCATTCTTGTGTTGGCTTAGATCTAGAATGCATTCTGCTACTTTATTAATATAATATTCTGCATGGTTGTTGATATCTGTGACGCCCATGCCCTACCCATCAATCAAGGAGCCTGAATCCTCACTACTAACACCAGTGAGGAGCGTCCATATAATAAATACACACACACAGTAAAGTAGAATTTCCCTTAAGAGCACACAGAGATCACAGTCAGTCTGGGGCTGGTTTCTCCCTTTCTCTCCAGGTCCCAAATAAGACTCTCCCCACTGGCACAGCTATAGGGTCCAGATCTCAGCCTAGTGGGCAAGCTAAAACCTCCAGCACCCACTCTGTCCAACCAGTGCTTCGTGTCCTTGCCCAAGTAGCTGGCACACACACACTTTGAGATAAGAGTTCATACAACCACACAGACACTCCTAGGGAAGGCTGGCATAGGTTCACCAACTGTGCCCCTTTTCTGCCCAGTCTAAAAGGTAGTACCAGCTGCCACAATCCATTAATATCAGCTACTCAAAGGCCCTTCTGAAAGGGTGTCCAATTATTACTGTGCAATATTATTATCCAAATGGTAAGTGTGACTGAACAGTCAAGGCTTATTAGAGTGATATTACAGTATCAGTATATACATGCAATGTACTCCAGAGCTTAAATTATCTCCACACAAAACAGCCACAGTTGAAAGGTTTAAAAATATTTAATTATAAATAATAAAAACAAAAGAAAATACTTCTTACTACACAGCGCTAGTCAAGAGTTCAGAGATCACAGAGAAATACTTAAAATAATATCGTAGAAAAGTACTGACATCACAGAAAAACAACCTAGTCTAATCTTCCTATTTCCTAGCTATATCTAATAGAAAACGCAGTTCTAAATAACTTACATACAGAAACAGGCAGTGCTGGTAATGTTGGATGTTATCAAGAAAAATGCTCAGAGCTCTCTGATTCTCTCTCTCTTTAAATTGATAACACTGAGCTGCTTCACATAATATCATTCTTCACACTTCTCTGGTGTTCCCAGGCTAACAGAAACTACATTTACATTCTTTACATCTGGTCATAAACCAGAGCAATAAAGGACATTTATACATGCAAATTCTACCCATTAACTCTGGTCTTAAAACTCTAGGCAAAATGCCTCCCTCTAGACATATCGGCTCTGAATTTTGGCATCAAAGAATTGACTTATCAGCTTTGTTACAGCAGAGTGCACTGTTGTTACATTTTTGTAGTTCAATATCCAATGCAGTCTTTTCACATTTAAGATAACAAGCCTGTGGCTTACATTAATATTTACAAATGACAGAATTATCTACAAAATTCTTACTGTCTAGTCTAGCAGCCTTCATCTATCTTCACAACATCCTTACTAAGGACCTGCATTAAAAATCCTACTCTCTCCTTTCCTCTTGAACCTCTCTCCCTGTTTCATCATCAACCTTTTCCACTTTGTCTTATAACATTCTGCTTGTGCTCTGTATATGATACGCCTTAACTGCAGAGCTCTAAAATAACCCTTCAAATCAGACAATTCTAAACCACCTTGTTCTGTGGGAATCAACGTATTCAACTTATCTCTTTCCTTCTTGCTCCCCCAAAAAAATTCCTTAATTTTTCTTTATCAATTGTGGTCCAAAACGTCTCCTCTCTGGTTGATGATAATAGACCTGAACCTGTATACAAAACTAAAGGAACTTGAAACATTTTTACTGCTTGCATATTAATATCTACGTCCATAACCAAGAGCTTCCATTTTTTCAATTTTATTTCTTTTGTTTATAGTCTTTTCCTGCATATTTTAAGATTCCATAACAGAATCCATTGTAATCAACATACCTAAATCTTATCATGTCCCCATAAACATGGGTGCTGCTGAACCATTCATGTCCAGGCACATAATTTACTACTACAGGCTTTGTTTCATCTTCCACATATTTCATACCCTTTAAGGACTTGAACCTGTCTCAAAATATTCCACAACACTGCTATATCATTTATTGATTTATCAAGTACAAAATAATGTCATATGCAACCAGTTACATCCTTAAATTATTTTATTTAGCAATAGCTCTAAATATAAGGCAATAACAAAGGGGGAAAGGACATTCCTGCCTTGTTACTCTGGTCAAACACATTTTCAAACAGGAGCCATTCCACTTAACTCTTGCCTATGAGCCTTCACAAATCCTCCTAATAGCCCTATTATTCTATCAGCTAATGCAAATGCTACTATCGCCCCACTCATAAAATCCCAGCTGGTTGTATTAATACCTTCTATGCATCAACGCCCACAAACAACAGCAGTGTTCTTTTACTCTGTACTTCCATTTGGTCATTGTTGTTCCATTACTGTTCCCAAATGATTGCCTCCCTTCAACAGAACAACAATAATCCATACCTATAAATTCTGGCAAGACCTTTGTCATTCACATAACTAGTATAAATTTATACACATTATACTCATGGTGGTGTAGTAGTTAGCATTGTCACCTCACAGCAAGAGGTTCTCCCTTTCGATTCTCGGTTGGAGCGCCTTCTGTGTGGAGTCTGCATGTCCTCCCAGTGGTCGAGTGATGTTCAAAGACATGCTGGTAGGTGCGTGTGTGAATGGGTGTGCCTTCTTTGAAGGTTGGGCATCGGGCTGGCAACTTGGCACCGTAAAAATCCACTGCCAATTATTAACGGACCGGAGTTCTGCTGTAGCAATCCCTAATCAGGAAAAGCCAAAAGACATTACTATACTCATGGTTTAAAATTAAAATGGTTATATATGAAGCCTTTTGTTCATTGTTGTTCTATTAATGTTGCTAAATGCTTGCCTCATTTCCACAAAACACTAATCCATATGTATAAATTTTGGCAAGACCTTTGTCATTCACTTACCTAGTATAGACATATACACTTTATAATCATGGCTTAAAATTAAAATGGATATATATGAAGATGGATTTGAAAGGTCTTTACCTTTGGTACTTCCCCTTTTTAAAATATTAAGTGAACCACAGCTTGAGAGAAAAGCACACAAAAATGAGTCTTACTGCAGCAAATCAAAGACAGTACTTGTCTGCATGCCAGCTTCATAAAATCTTTTCATTTCGCTGGTAAGTACACAAGTTGCGCAACTGGGATCATAGCCCCATCCTAGAAAGTGGGTAACCTACAATTGACACATGGGTTAGTTTAACTAAAAATATGGCTGGAGACAGCTTACAGTACTTGCTATTGATTACATAAATATTATGAAAATGTTGGTCATTACTTAACAGTTATTACATGTGCAACTACACAAGATAACAGCACAAAAATACTGAAAATATGTTGGCCAGCTGCTGAAGCTAGTTGCTATACAACTGCCAATACCCCCCCCCCCCCACACCCACACACACTCCTACTTTCTTTTAATCCATTCACTCCAGGCTTCTCCCAAGTGTTCTGATAAAGTACTGGACTCCTAAATCTTTCTAATATACCTGTACTGTACAAAATACCACTGGCAGACCATTTCAGTGCCACACTTACCTTCTTCATGCAAAAACCTTCTTTATGTCAGATCTGTATAATCTTCCTTCCAGCCGTCAACCATCTCCCCATCCTTTGCTGCTGTCCTTCCTTCTCAATTTCCAAATGGAAACACTTACTCCATATTCTGTCCCCCACTCTATTCTTCTATGGTACAAATGCCTGGTGACTGCTTACAGCTTTGTTTTATATATCAAATGACATCTCACTCTGTCACTACCTTGACCATGGACTTCGCCCTCATGATCAAACCACAACAACCATCGTTAAATCCTGATATACCCTCACAAAGTCATGGATTTTTGCTTAAATAAAGTTTTTACAGCAATGTTGATATATATATACGATATATATATACGTGTGTGTGTGTGTGTGTGCGCGCATATATATATATATATATATATATATATATATATATATATATATATATTGAAGTTCCGATGCACTACACAACAACACCCACCTTCTATGTATCATCAGGGTCCCAAGCAGTAGTGCAAAACCCAGCATAACCAAGGGTGTGCAAAGCCTTAGCCTCCTTATTAGGACAAACAACACAAGAATGGGTAAAATGCATAGCTACATCTACAGGAGACAAGTGCCTGAATATCTGAACAGATCATAACCTGCCAAAATTCTCTTTACTTTTTATTTTCTAAGCAAAGTCTCAGAGGGGGCTCCTAATTATCGATCCTAAATTAAAATAATATTAGCACATCAAAGTCTAGTAATAAAACTTTTTTTCATTCATAAGAGACACACAAAAATATGGGTCTGATAATCCAACATTGAGGATATACGTTGTGTGTACTTAAAAAAAACATGTCCATCTACACAGCTGGTGCTACAAATATCTCAGTGGTTTTCTGTCAAACAGCAGCATACAACTAGCTAAGCATCACCAATCTACTGCCTCATAAGCACTGTCGGTGTACTCAAAAACAAAAACATTTAAAAGCAGCTAAACATGCTATAGGAGTCTGACAGCAACAGCTTTATCCTCAGAGACCTCGGAAACTAAACAGAGGATTACATGCAGTGCATGAAATAATGATGCAATCCCAACATTTTATTTCCTTGTCTTTTCCTCATTGGGATAAGATGCTATACAGCATCTGGCTTCCTCATTTGCAATGATGAATAGAATAAAAAGAAAAAAAAGGACTAGCTCTTTGAAGTCTGTTAAAGCACAGGCAATTTCTACCACGCTACATTACATAAACCAGACCTTTCAGACAAGTAACCAGTTGACACAATTAATGGCATCGGTGAATAAGTAACTAATAAAGTCAGTTTCTTAGAAATATCAGGAAAACCATATTAGAATTGTAGTGCTTGTAGTATTTAAAGAATAAAACAGTATTCTGATTTATTCTTCCTTCCCACAAACTGCAAGCTCAGTCTTGTCAAGTGTCCCCTATGGCTGTCCTAGACATAGGAGAATAGAAAACACTTAAGGGTAATGTTCTTCAAATGGCTATTCTGGTGTACAGCACAGGAGAGAGAGGAAAATATACCATTTTACACAGGATTATGTTATCATATAAAGTAATGAAAAAGGCAGCTGGTTAGCAGTGTGAAGTCCTGGAGGCCCCGTCCTACACAGAAGCGTATTAACCTGGTTAGACAAGAAGCACCGATTCAGTTACCAAAATGATTAAGGGGTAGGAGAAGAGGAAATATAAGGAAATTATAAGAAATCTATAGCTCTATATATATATATATATATATATATATATATATATATATATATATAAGTCTATGACAGAAAAGATAGGCATTATATAACTCCAGAAAGCATTAAGAAGGAAGGGGATATGGAACACAACTGCAGTTGGACAGAAAGGCTTAAGACTAAGGCACAGTCAATAAACTGAAGACACCAATTTCGGGCTGGATATAAGGAAATCCTTTTTAATTGAAAGGGTGGTGGACAGGTGGAATGAACTTTTAGAGTAGGTGATTCAGAGTTAAAACCAAAGTATCATTTTGCTTGAATCCCTTCATTAAAATGAAATGAAACAACAGCACACTTCGGAACTCACATCATCATATTCAACATACACAACATTCTTTAATTATAGATATGTGCCATTAACAGAAATCCACCAAAAGACTTCCTTCCAGATTATATAACCCCCCCCCCCGCCACAAACAATTTTACATAGTAAAATAGACATACATATTTATATAGATAGACTGTTAAAATATGGTTTAACAACTTACATGCTCTGCTGGGATATTTTAAAATACAAAAGCATACTTTTTTTTTTTAGGGGGTGGCAAGAAAGTCATGAAGACGTTGCCACCCAGGCTGCAGTTCTCTCCCTTTGGATGTTGAGACACAACAGTATGGGCACATGTGTGAAGGGAAGACAGAGACTTTTGAAGACTGGCCGGGTGTTGTATCCTGGGCAGGACATAAATAAGTACAGGCCACTGCAGCACTGACAATGAAGAGCATCAAGCTTTACTTGCATTTCCTCTCTCGCTCTTTGACTTACTTTTCTTTTCTAGCATGACACTACACGCTTAATTATTTATTTATTGGCATTTGTTTAGCGGGAAAGTCCACTGGGCTCAGAAAGCCCATTTTCAGTGGAGGCCTGAGGAGAAAAGTTCCTTCACAAGAAAAGTAACAGAAAGGAAATTCTAGGTAGCGAAAAAGATTACCCAAAATACAAATGTTTCATAGAGATTACATAACATGTCATACAACTATTACAAACAGAATTAGTACAAAAGAAATTGCTCAAAGTCAAAGTGTAAAAGAAGAAAAACAAAATTATCATGGAATATAGTACTAAGCAGAACACAAATACAAATAATTAGGGATCAGAGTATGAAGGAAATAACGGAAACACTTAAGTTGCTGGTAGGAAGTTAAGTAATGTGAGTGTGTGTGACTGTGCAGTTACAAGTCCACTTGGACAGAAGATGATTATGCTTCCCAAGTCCAGTTTATGTTGTGTCTTTCGGCTTTTCCTGGTCAGGGGTCGTCACAGCGGAACTCTGGTCTGCTAATGATTGGTAGTTGATTTTTACGTGCCGAGTTACCAGCCCCGATGCACAACCTTCAACGAAGGTATGCCCATTCACGCATGTCTCCACGCAGAAGACGCTCTAGCTGAGAATCGAACCAGACAGCGTCTTACTGTGAGGTGACAACGCTACCGCAGCACCACCACATACTTTCGCCAAATACCACTTCCTTACCTGTAAGATAATGATTCCATGATTGCTGTGCCCCTCTGCATTCCCAAAGAATGTGTATAATCCCTGCTTCTTCTTGTCCCCATCTTCAGCAAACAGAGCCAGACAGCCACCTTCCCAGTGATGTCTTACAGGTGTTAAATACCAGTATTAAAGGACTGATACATCCTGGTCTCACACGCACACACACATATGTGTGTGTATCTATATATATAGATATATATATATATATATATATATATCTACATATATATATATATATATACATTTATATATATATATATATATATATATATATATATATATATATATATATATACATATACATTTATATATATATATATATATATAAAAATACATATATATATATATATATATATATATAAAAACACACTCATTCTTTAATATCTATACATTTCTCCCACATATCTTGCTACTGTTTCTGATTTAGCCTCACATTTTACTTACTACACCATCTGTTTTCCAGTTGTTTCCTAACTGCTTGTCCTCTTTCTGCATAGCTGTAAATCATGCCTTCCCTGCCTTTCTTTTTTACACTAAACATTTTCCCATGTGGCAGACTGTTTCTTTTTCCATGTTTCCAGTCCAACATTTCTTGTAAATACTGGACACATCTTTGTACATGTCAGTCAATGGTCTTGTGAGATTCCATAGTTTTTCATCATCTATGAAAAACTGTAAAATATAATTCTTATACAACCTTCCCTAGTTGTTGTTTGTCTAACCACTTGTTCCCCTGTCATCACCCCATTTACTGACATGTATGTCTATCCAATTTCACTATTAGTGTTTGCATCTCCTTTTTCTACATATTAAAGTGAAGTCCTGTTTGCCTCATCTGAGTCCTTCTAATGGCTTTTATTCAAGTTCTTAATCAGTTTCTCAAATTGACTCACACACACACACACACACACACACACACACACACACACACACACACACACACACACACACACACACACACACACACACACACACACACACACACACACACACACACACACACACACACACACACACAGAGACAAAGATTCCAAACGAGTTGTTCTCAGTAAGTCTTCCCTGATTCTGAAAGACTTGCTTTCAAGTACAATTAGCTTACTTTGGTATAATGCCTCCCAATGCCTCCTAATAAACAGTCTTACACTGGGGGCCAGATTCCAAAAGACCTGCTCTTAGTAAAAGTAAGTCTTTTGAAATCGCGCCCATAGTGTCTCACAGTTATACAGAAACACACCCTCAGACAGAGACGCATACACATATATAGATGCAGAGAAACAAACACAAACTTTCTCTCTATTACACACACACAGACACGCACACACACGTCCTTGTTATCGGTGCTGCAGTCACTTGCTTTAGTTTTTTTTCCTAGTAAATAAATGAAAGATCCTTTTAACAACTGATGCTATTACTGCAATTACTTGCATTAATTCTGTCATTTCCATTTTTATTATTATTTTTTATTTTATATTTTCATGTTCACTAACTGCAACATTTTAACATCCTTGCTTAGCAAGGAGAAAGAAAATGGCAGGTCCAGTAAAGTATTTCAGATTCTGTGCAGGAATAGCTGCTCTTCGTTTTACTGGGTTGTCCCCTTTGGAATGTCAGGTATCCAATGGAGATCATTGGTTCTCCAAGCCCATTTCCTAAAACTTATTAGAGAAAGGGTGACCTGTAGATCGGCATCCTGATTGGAGACCGAACATTTTTCCAGCAGGATGTTAATGCACAGGTAATGTCCGCTGAAAAACGAGTCTGCCACTTCAGGACAGCACATTAAGCTGTCATGGAGCTCAGACTGAAAGTAACCTAATAACTGCCATTATTTTACGCTCATATTTTATGCTCACTAAGCAGCGCTTTTGATGTTTAGTGATTTTAAAACAGAAAAAAAAAAATAGAAAAGTGTGTGTGTGAATGTCTGTGTGCATGACAGTAAGAGTGAGATTGATCGAGCCATTATTTTACACTCGCTAAGCAGCACTTTTGCTGTTTAGCGAGTGTAAAATTAAATGAAACATAAAAAAACAGTGTGCATGTGTATGTATGTTTCTGTCTGCGTGTATGAGTTTATGCAGGTTTGCATGCATGAAAGTTGAAGTGTGTGTGCATGTGTGTTTGGGGGGGGGGGAGAACATTCAGAGCGATCTAGCAGTGGTAGCAGTAGCAGCAGCAGCAGTAAAGAGGTTTACATGCCTCTCAACCTCTTTAGCTCAAGTGTGTGTGTGTGAGATAGAGAAATTGACAGACCACTGGCAGCAGCAGTAAAGAGATACAGTGATGCATAAGGAAATACTGTGATGCATAAAGTAAGCGAAGAAAGCCTTTTTTTAATTTTTTGATTTGCCCTTTCCCCTCTGTAGTGCAGTCTCAGAGCTGGTATATTTAGTTGGGGGGGGGGGGGCAAAGCTGTCCACCTTGGTTGATTACATTTACAATGTTGGCCAACTATAGCCATTCAATTTTTTTTTCGGAAAAAGCTGTGTTCAGTAACTTATGTTTTAGATGTTTTTCGTTCAATATTTAGATGTTCGATGCTATTTCTTTTTGGTAGCTGAACACAGACCCCAATTTTTAAACAAAGAAGCACCTGGAGAACAGCAAACCAGTCCACACTTTATTAATAAAACTATGATTTCAACAGAATTGTTAACCTAGGTTTCGTCCACACATCAGGACTTCATCAGAACAATAAACTCTTTACAAAAACTCCTTTTTATATATACCCACCCAGTTCAACAATTAATTTCCCACCAAATAATTTTAAGGGACATAACTATATTCCATCCAAACCTGTTAAAATACATTCTAAACATATTATTTATATATACAAAATTATTTATAAAATATTATAAAAAAATATTTTTGTGTATGTAAAATTCATAATAATGTTGCCTTTTAATTTAATACATACATATACAAATCTAAAAATTAAAAATTATGAAATTCAAAAATAAAACAAACCAAATTAACATACTAAACTGAACTAATACAGTGTTGGTTTAAACCACCTATCTTCCCAATATATTTTTAGCTTCAATATAGGGGCAATACTAATACCATCATTAATTCCAGGATAGTTTTGGGCATCCAACCTAAGCTGCCATTTGAGTTCTCATATATCTAAATGGACATCTAACACCTTGCCATGAATATCATTTTTTATTTGGTGAATTACACAAAATTTAAAATTGTGCTCTGGATGTTCAGTAATATGCCTAGCAAGGGCATAGGTGGACTTAAGATGCCTCTCCAGACCCCAATTTTACAGAAAGCTCATTCTCTAAGTGCAGTAATGCCCTCCAGGGTGTGTGTGTTACTGTGTAAATAATGCCCCTCCACGGGTGTAGAGGCCCAACACTACTAGGTGGGTGTTATTTACACAGTAACACACACCCTATTGGGCATTATTGCTTGTTAATGTCCACCAGTTATCAGCTAATTGTGTAACTGTCCTTTTGAAATTATATGCCAGAATACTTTATCAAGCGTAGAAACTAGGACTTCGTCTAAAATGCTGATGTCTAATTTTAATAGCAAAACTAGTCTGTAGCCTCCTGGGTGCAATATATCACTTTTACCCTTGGGATTTTGATCATTTGGTTGTTTTATATTGGAAATGTGCACATATAACGTCTTACAGTGCAGCAATGATACATTTTTCTGGTACAGTTATGTAGGTGTGCATTTGTTAGCATCACAAAGGTCCTAATTTTAAGCTTGTGCCTCAAGAAGACAAATTATCACGTTAGGCCCCCAACCTCCCCTGGGTGCAAATTTATGCATGGGCAAATGTTGTGTGCTATGACCTTGGACCTTCTGCTTTGATTTTTGATCATTCCCTGCTATGATTTTGAAAGATGAGAGACAGGTTGAGAGATCTAATCAATATAAACATGAACTCTGAGAAAACTAAATAATGAAAACATGAAAACTGTGGTCAAAAACTGAAAGTGTGCAATGTGTATGCACAAATGTTTGTTACCATATCTCTGACTGATCTTCCTTACTGGGTTTGAAAAGGTAGATAGGCTACTCCACAGAGCGTCATATTCTTATTCAGCTACATATAGGAGCATAGAACAAAAAGAAACAGTTAAATACAGTGTATATCATAAATTACAAGCTCTGAAAATTATATAACAGTCCAAAGCAAAACACTGAAACTGAACAATCACAGCTATGTAACCTAAAGGTACTTTTAAGAAAATAAAAGCTGCCAGCATGACCCCTTTTGTGAATAAAAAAAAACTATTTTCACCTCAAATTATCTATGGTATGATCCCAGTTATTCTCTTTAGGTATAATATAACTTATTGACCATGGGATGGGTAAGGCTAATCTACAACCAAATGGCATAGGTTACTTCAAACACAAAAAGGGAAATTGGCTAGACTTAAAATGGCCTGATACACTTTGCATGCGAGGTGCAGAGGTAGCATCAAAACAAGGTGCTCAAACCGCCTCAACTGACTCACGGTAGTAATGGCTGTACTCAAAGATGTGAGTGGCATATTTAAAAAGAAGAGAGTGCATGTTTCTTCTTGTCACATTCAGGTGACCCTCTCATCTACTGGCACAAACTCTAACAGTATGGCATACAGTCAGGGATTATGAGTGTTTCCACACCCACCTAGGACCTCTCCTAAGGGTCAGCTCCACAGAAGAAAAGAGACAATCTGTGCACAAGAAATCTGGTTCCAAAATCAAAACAGTCTGTACAGGTGAGACTATGTCTATTACTTTTCAACTCATTCAACAGTTCCTTTGCAAGCAGCAAAGTAGCACTCCATGCTCTAAATGGCTACATCCACTGCCAGGGCTTAGTCCTTATTAATCTCCTGCCTGCCACCAAACTGGCACCGTATGTGATCCCATCCTTCACCTTATAGGCAGTAAATGCACACAGTAGCTCCACACAACTTTTTGAGCCTGAGCTCAAATTAGAAAAGTGGGTTACATACCATCAGGTGCTTGCTGGCTAATACCACCTCACCATGCCCTTCAGCCTTCCAAAGAAAGCCTACATCAGGGTGAAGGAAAGAAGACAGAAGCAACAGTACAAATTCTGTTTTGGCCCTAGAAAAGTGGATCAACTCTTCATTCTTGCATGAAAGTTTGCCAGTAATGGCTACAAGTTTTCTGGGTCAAAGAAGGGTCCCAGTATCCCTATTCTCAGTTTTTTTTAATGAACCATCAGAAGGGTAATATTTGGGACTGCTGTTTGTCTAGGTCCTCCTCAAGAAACAGTTTGCCATGGATGAACACAAAATAAGCAAAAAACTGTAAAGATGTAAGAGGCACACTGATCACTCCATGATGACAAGGTCATGACCTCTGGAAGAAACTGCCCATAACATGCATCACATAAATATGATCATAAATTCCTTGATATCAGAGCATCTAGATCCAAAGACTTTTTAAACATATCATCAGACCTGAGGATGTATGTTCTAGACAATCATATAAAGAGATGTGCTCAGCTATCAAATTATCTCCACTTGATAATGAGCTGGGTCATAGAGCTTGGGAGAAGATTAACAGACAAAAGAAAACCAATAGTGAGAGTGTCCTGGAAATAACTAGATGTTTCTATTTCAGATAACTTCAGCTTCCAACTCTGGAAAATCTTTCATATACCTGGGAAGGTTGGGGAGGTTGAATTCAAATGAGCCTTGTTTAAAATCTCACTAGATGAGGGGAACATCCAGGACGTACAGCCAAAAGATGGTCACTGCCTGTCAGGGTGACAACCTCAGAATCCACTAGTGGATACCTACGGTGATAGGAATGATTAAGTTAAAGAAGTAGTCTTTGCTAGCAATTTTTGGGGAAGGAAACGTCTCCAGATATGACTTACTGAAAACAGTAGGCCAGGAAGTGCTACTGCAGTTACTGAAGCAAAGATAGGGTGTAGGAACAGTTTGGAAAGACCATAAATAATGACCTTCAAATGGCCTCAGAGAGGTTCTGGTAAACCATCTGGTGATAAGGCTAGGGACTGGGAAACTGCAATGGATATTCATAGTACGTTGGAGAAATGTTGACCTTAAGTGGAGGCAATGTCAGGAGATGAAAGGAACACACAAACTCCTAAATATGGTGGACGCTGCCCTCTTCTGACATGTCAGCACCAGAAGCAACTGGTAGGACTGGGTCCATTTCTGTAAATTAGGTTATTGCAGCAATTAAACAGATTAATCATCTGTGGCAAGTCTGTAGAGGCTATGGGCATCCATCTGGAAATGCTGAAGTAGCTGTATACTGCTGTGGTGTCATGGAACAGTCCTTTTTTTTAAGCTGTGCGGAAGCATTGAAGAGTTCCTCTGGACTGAAAAACTGGGGTAGTGGCCCTTATTTTAAGCCTCCCTGAGAAAGCCTACATCAAGGTAAAGGAAAGAAGACATAAGCAACAATATACATTCTGTTTTGGCCATAGAAAAGTGGATCACGTCTTAATTTTGCATGGAAGTTTGCCAGTGCTGTCTACAAGTTTTGTGGGCCTGGAGAAAGCACAAGCCTATGTAGCCTAGAATGTCTTGTAGGAAGTGCTATAACAATGAGTTCACAGGGTGGGTTAGGGATGCTTCTCCCCTTCAATACCTATATCTGAGGAGAAGATTATCTCTGGACTGGCAAATTACGGTACTGGTTCTTATTTTAAGAGGTAAGGAGGGTATGTTCCATATGTAGAGTGATCACCCCCCCTCCCAGAAAAAAACCTATACCAGGTGTGGGAAAACAGGCAGAAACAACAATTCAGATCTTGTCCTGGCTATGAAAAGTAGGTCAAGTCTTTAATAGAGATTGGAATGGGGTATGGGAGTTTGCCAGTGCTGTCTACATGTTTTTTAGACCTAGGGAAAGCATAACCACATACCCTAAAAGGTATTTTGTGAAATGCTACAACACTGTGAGGTTCCAGGGTCACTGGTGTTTCCCTTTTAGTACCTCTATTTGAGGAGAGAAGTTGTCAACATTCTCAGCAGTAATTCGTATACATTCCAGTTGGGTTCAGAACTCCGTCAAAGGGGTGTCTCTACTCCTCTCATCTCCCGTTTGTGATTTGTATGGACATACTATCATCAATGAACACCTTGAATAGACAGGCTTCACAAAATGCAGTGAATGTAAAGATGTGGTACTCATAAAACAAGCAACCTATGTCTAAGATCATCAACAAACCATGAAATTAAGGGAGCAAGTTTTGCATAGTATTAAAAAAAGGACAAAGTTCAGCAAATGTAATGAGGGATACAGATGAACGCAGCTTTAGAAATATAGATATTGCTTATAAAAGACTCAATAGTTTTAACATCTGTGGATTTGTGAAAAGGTTTTACTGTACTTTTACAAGATTTCGTGGTAGTTACTTCATGCAGGACAAGTATGAAAATGAGGACGTGATCAAATGCACAAATCTACTTTTGTAAGGAAGTGATATTGAAAGTGGTAAGAGGGCTCAAGTATTTAGGTGGGCAGATAATGACAACATGGAGGGGGCAGAGAACCACAAATTCATTAGTAGTAGTACAGGAGTTCATCGATTTTGGTTTTCATACAAAAGTGCTACATCAAAGTACAAGAAAGCAGTTTAAGGACGGGCAACACAAGTTGTAATGGAAGCTGGGAACAGACAGTGCACTGTATGCCAGACCAGGTAAACTGACAGAAGCACTCTGCAGGGAATTGTTTATTTTTTTTTTACCTTGTTTTTCCATTTTGACCACAAAGGGTTTTTAGGTAGATATCCTGACGAAGCCGAATATGAACATGAAACTTCTACAGGTACTGCTGGTGCTCTTCCCTTGCACTGAGCCTGCAGGATGTCAGATGATCCTTTTCTACACCAGATATGTGACAAAAACTTATTTCATGAGAACAGTTTGAACATCTGGAAAAGCTTGACAGCTACAGTAAAAGACAGAGCCATTTTCAAATTATCTCAGCAACTGTCAGAGCAACACTAAACCTCAAAAAAAAAAAAAAACCCTACAAAAAGTTTCTGTTCTTTTAACTTTTTAAGTCAGAAGCTCTGATAAAAATTGACAAAAAAGTAAATTATGTACGTTCAGTCTTCTTTAAAATATATAACGTGACTTCAGGAGAACAGATAATGATTTTTAAAAATGACATGAAAATAAGCATTACACAATGTTTTCTAAACTAATTATATTGTTATTTGTTCAAGTACCACTGTTCATCACACAATGAGAAAAAGAATGAGGTATGATGCCATGCATTAGAAAGCTGGTCATGATGTTATACGTGAAATGTCAAAACGGGACAAGTCTTCCAAGCAGTAATACTGGAAGGAACAGGTTACATTTTCTACAACATAAGAATTAATTCATGGCGGGCAGAGGCTATGAATATGCACTTCATAAAGCAGAATTACGGAGATTCATGGCATAATGGAGGGGACGGTACATATGAAGGCCTTCAATGCCAGCACAAATTAAAATATGAAGAGAGACGGTCTTAAGACAGAAATCAGAAAGCACTTATGCTTGTAGAGGGTGGTGCAACCAGTTAAAGGTGGAGACAGCTTCATAAAATACATGGATCACTGCAATATGCAAGGGGAAATAAAGCAGAGGTTAGCACTGTTTTGCTTGTTCACACAAGAAAAATCAGTCCAGGAAACCAAGCACAAAATGATCACCGTGTGTGGAATTCCATAGTAAGGCCAACAAAAACATCTGAAGAATGCAGCTAGAAGTGACACGTTACATGCTGCAGGACTGCAAACATGCCTGGGCTTTGTAGAGCCGAACCTTTCAAATCACACAATTATTAAAGAACAAGACATGAATTCCTCACAAGCTGCCAGATTAAAGTTTATGCCACTGTTTGAATACACAGTGATTCATTCCTATAAAACAAAACATCCTGATAGAAGAACTAACAAGGAAATCACTTGCAAGAGTTGCATACAGCTTGGCACTGATCCAAACTTATAATGTGCACAGCCAATATTACTGTTTACTTGCAACATAGTAAACAGTACAAATCCAATGTGGGTGGCTTTCAGTTTCTTAACTTCTGTAAATAAATGTCAGACGTTTTTACACATACTTCCAAACTGATACATGCAGCACTGCATTCATCAACTTGTGGTGCAAAAGAGAATCCATTACTTACTATTTTATTAATGATGTGTCATTTGTCAAGTAAAAAGAGGTCACCATAAGCATGGTCTTGGCGAAGGGACTGTCAAACACCACTCTAGACTGGTGGCCAGTTAAGGCAGAGTTTACAAAATGACTGTTGTTTTGTTTGTTGCACCGCACCACTGTGTGCTGCTGAAAGACAAATACCTGAAAGACTTGCACTGCTAGTTTCTGATCCAGCAACCCACCTTCCCGAAACACACACAGGGATTAGGAGACATCCCTCAGCCTGAAACTACGTGAAAATACTTGTGTGTGTCCTGCTATGTAATGGTAGGGGGAGGGGAGCCCAGACTTTCATTCCATATTCCAGAGCAGTTTAAATGATTCCTTGTGGAGTCAGCAGTGTGTGTGTGTGTGTGTGTGTGTGTGTGTGTGTGTGTGTGTGCGCGCGCGTGTGTATTCATTTACCATTTCTGACAAAAGGAAGTTCAACTATCTCCTAGCTTGAGAGTGTTATTTACCCTTTCTGTCAAAAGAAAATGCTTTCTCCTACTTGCAACCCTTCAACAATGTCACTCTGTTGGTCTGGAAACAGTGAATTTCAGCATGAAATGTTTGACCTTCCTAGGTTTGAATTTAAAAAAAATAAATAAATAAAAACTTTCTGCATTTTGACAGTACACCAAGAAAATATCAGCCTTTTTAATGCCGCTGCAACATGCATCTAGGTTTCTACAGTCAGGCTTGGCAAATTACAAGGAAGCTATTATTTGTATGTTAATTTTGTACACTACTTGTCAAACTGCTTCCACTACTCCTTACTGTTAAAGAAATCCCTGCTCTGAAACTAATATGCAGTTTTCACAAGTCTAGATACATTCTGTTTTGAATCTGCAGCCACCTATGACTCACCTGCTACAGCACTCAACTGCTTGTATCATTTTATTCTGCAAATAATGAATCCAAATTATTTAATGAATGCACAATGTGGCTGTGTGCAGAATTCCACGAGGCAGCTACAATCACTGTATGACATAAAATGAGGTCCTCTGTCCACTCAACTACTTCTGAAGCATAGTAACGCATTTTTCCTCTACATTTTTTGGTATCTGGCCTATTATATTTCCCCTCTATTTTCAAAGTTAATGAATCATTGGAATGTGAGAGGTGAGGACTGGATTGAAACACTTTTATTCACAGGTCTGTACTAGGTAATTTATTCAGTAGGCTATTACAAGCCTAGTCATTGCAATTTTTACTACCTGCTGTCCTCATTTATAAAGGCCTGAGAGAACAGCCCAAAGTAAATTCATGGGTCCTTATCCACTCATTGAGTTATTGGCTTTAAAGACAGTTATTGAGCTGTTTTGTTTGACATGGAATGGGAGCTTACTTCATGGTAGGATAGGGTATCCTTTAAGATAGACATCTACTCCATCAACAGGTTCTGTTGCATTGCTATGTAGATTCAAGTCCTTAGAGTTGGAATTGAAGTTGCTACCATTTTTTGAATAAGTAAGAGGTCTAGCAGGATTGGGTCCTTTACTGGCTTGTAAGACAAGCAGATATAATTGCACAGGAGTATATAGCAGATACAGCAGAATGACATGACTTTCAGATGTTCTGCTTAACATAGGAAGTTCATTCTCAAGATCTTCTTAGCCAGGAATTGTTATGGTTTCTTGAGCTGTTTAATGTGTCTCAATAGGTACTTGCAGATGAGAGGCATTATACTGTATTGTATTACAGATACGATTAGGAAAAAGTAGAAGGAAATAATCAATTCCTTGGATTTGGAGGACATACTTTTAAAAATTAGTTGAACTAGGAATAAGGATTTCTTCACAGTTGAAACATTATGGTCAGATGAGAGTTTACTGTCTATGAACATGCTTTTTCTTTTATTGCAAAGTATGTTTATGCTGGGGGTCCACCAATAAATTTGCCATCATACTTGTGAAGCATGGGGACAGACAATTTGTTGCAGAAATTAAGACTGGAGTAAATGTTGGTGGTATGAGTGACTGGTTTTGTTACAGGGTCCTGGGGTGGGGAATGGGGCTATTACATTTACTTATGCTGTCCAAGACTGCTATCAGGTTTGCTCTGAAGTAATCTCTGAATACAGTGGAGTTTGATGCAGTCTTAGTTTTTTTTTTGTTTTTTTTTTAGGGGAGGATATGATTTTAATATGCAGCAGACTGGTGTTACAGCAGTGAGAACAAGTTGAGGAAATTGGATTCTCAGGTAGGAGCGGTTTCTAGCTGGTCAAGGGAGCTGACATTTACAAAGTTAAGGAACCATTGAGCATAGCATTTCTGGTGTTTCGGATATATGTTTGCAGTTGATGGATGGAAAACTGAAATCAGTGCGGATGACTATGTTAGGTTCTATTGTTAAGGATTCAAATTTGCTGAGGTAGGTGCTGTGTATAGTAAAAGATGTAGAAGAGGTTCTGCACTTTGAAATGATATTAATTAGACATGTTTACTGACACTAGGATATCCAAGAGTTCAACATCACTATATTTCTGGAAAAGAAATGGAACTGCAGATTAATTTTGAGGCATCCTCCACTTAATATAGCTCTTCTCTCATTAGATGGTCTGAATGAGTGACAGATGCTAAACCCGGGTACACAGGGAGTTTTTTCACTACACTTGAGCAACATTTTAGCAATTATATAGATGTGTATGTACTCAGTGCTCAGAAAGACTCAAGGTTCCTCTTTAGACTTCTGCTGTTGAGCAGCATCAAACTGATGCAGGCCTTACTGGGAATTTTTGGAAGATTTAGGAGACTCACTCTGTCTAAAAAGGCACTATAAACATGACTCTGCCAATATGCAGAAGCCCTGTTGTGGGAGTGAAGGCCACTAATGATGGAGCTGTTTTTCCAGTCTGGACTAGTTTCAACTGTTTTCATTTTTTAACCATGTAGTTACTGACGTCAACGTAAAGCTTCAGTAACTGAATATTTTTGTGCACAACAAGTGATAAAAGAGAATGGTCTCTATTAACAAAGTGCCTCCAGTTTTGGTGACAGTACACTGCATGAAAAAAATGGAACTTTGTTAGTGATTTAGAGAATGAAAGACAAGCTCTGGTAGCCAGTCTTACTTTCAGGTTGAGCTCTGGACAGCACTTTGGAAATACCCACAGAATAAATGAAATTACAAATAAATACCCACAGAATAAATGAAATTACAAATACATATATTTTGAAATACTTGAAAGTCCTTTAAAGAAAGAGAAAGGCAGAGTCTATGCAGCGTATTAACTCTTTGACAACACTACTACAGACCATAATATTAACAAAGGAAATAAATACGTATAATGCTCCTAGGATGGACAGTACTGCTGTTGTATATGGAAGTGAAAGTTTGACTTGACACTGCAGGAACACATATGTATCAGGTAGCATTTTGAAATGTTGAAACTTGTTAGGGCGAGTCCAAGAATACAAAAATTGAAAGACCAAAAATGTGGGCTTACATATACTAAGTCTGAACTGCCATTTCTCAGAATATCCCCTTTTCTCCAAGGTATGGGTATCTCAAAGTTTGTATATACAAGTTTGTGGTTTAGGGGTCTTGTTCCTGATTTCCCTCCTGCAAAAAGCAAATTTAAAGGAAAAAAAGTGATGTTCAACATCTCGTGTGTTTTTGGTCTTTTTTTACAGTATAAAGGGGCACTGGGTTTGAAAGTTTGACAGGATTTTTCTAATGCAATATTTGCTGTTTAAGTTACTGCACAGTGACACTGGCTGTTATGGTTTTCAGCAGAAATAGGCATAGTTTTATGCTCAATTCTGGCTTTTACTTCTCATTAAATCTGCTGATAAGTGTATTTTTAACACGAAAAATTGGGACCACTGCAGCATTAACATGGATTCAAGTAACACATGATGATGCCTCCTCCATGGTTTGCAAAGAGGTATATCTTCACAAGAACCACCAGAGGGAACCTTTGCCTGCTTCCAGTCCTTTAGGCTACTTTGGCAGGAGATGTAAACTTGCAATAAAGTACATGTCACTGTCCAAAACACCATGCACAAAAAACTAAGCAAGAGAAGCTAATAGGGAAAACTTGGTCAGAGCAAATGCCATTGTCATTCTGTTTTCAGAAAAACTCTGACACTGACAATGCATTCATACGCACACACACACACACACACACACACACAAGTGCATTATATGGGGAGAAGCATGTCTACTTAGTTAAATTAGCTAATGAAAAAAGGATGATGACAATAACATAAGCCACAAACCAAGTTGCAAAATATAAGTTCAGCGATGGTGGGGCTGTATAGCTCAACAACAGAGTGACAACTCCAGAAAAAAAAATCAGTCAGAGAAAACACAAGACTAAAACAAAAGTGGCTTCAGAGTAAAAAGTCCCATTTCTCAAGAAGACATATTGGAAAAAAGACTTTGAAATACCAAAAAATGTTTAGACATCCAATCAGACTTGAATTAAGAACTTCAGGTCATTAATGCATTTACATTTTTAATTTAAAATCAAGACACTTGAGCTAAAGGTGTGACTGACAGTCACAGCAGATGTGGCAAAAATTAGCAAACAAAACTCTAAAACTTCACAGGCAGTTTGGATATGCCTTTCTATACAAACAGTTAAAGCTGCTGGCTAGCTCAAACAATACAAATCCAAAATATAAATCTGTTTTTGAAAACAAAAACTGAACAGCTGTGTATGTAGCCTGTCTAGCATACAGAGCAAGCCTAAGACCAGGCTACCTGCAGGACTTCCAGTGGCAATAACAAACAATGACTCCAGCACGTGAACTTAACATGAATTACAGCCAAACACACAATACTGTCATACAGATAACCATTTCATCTCCTTCAGTGCAGAAAACATTGTTACCATACAGAAACCGTATGAAATTCTAAAAAAGTCTAACCTTTTTCAGTGTATGGAGCATAATGACTATAAAGAAACCATGTGAAATCATAAAGTTTTTTTTTTAATTTATTCTTACATAGGTACAGTCTTGTGCTGTATTCTTAATTTAAACTGTCATCTCAAAAGATGCACAATGAAGTTATAAGTATACTCTCTCATTCCTGCATGATTTGCACCACATTTCTAATTTTGCATCATCTGTTTGGAATGTCTCTCATTCATTTTTTTTCTAGTAAATCACTGAGAATTATAATCTGTTAGTAATGCCAGACATTACACTTTCATTTTTCTTGTTGTTTATAAAATGCATGTTGATGTAACGCCTGTTCTAACATTTCAAGTCATAGCTCTCAACCTTCCATCCCCAAAATGAGGAACACTAGCCCTCATAATGTGGAACAAATGGGCAAAATGTGGAACACATACTAATGGCTTACTAACAACTTCAACTAGGAAGGTCATAGCATGATTAAAATATGTTGGTAGTACTTATAAAGAAGATCTTTTAATTAATTAATGTGATTCATTTCTATTTACAATGGATTTCACTTTAAAAAATTCCTAACAGTGAACGTGTGACAGTCTTTCAATGTGGAACTTTGAGGAACGTGAACTTTTTAAGACCCCAAATGAGGTACGTTCCACGTAATGAGGTACACTTGAAAGGTATGTTTCAAGTGAATTAGAGTAATATTTAAAGGCTGTCCCTGCTTTTGGGCCTTTGTCCCACCCCCACCCCCATTTTTGGCTTTGTCCCTGACTCTTGGGCAAATAAAATAAGTCAAAAACTATGATGAACTAAACTTAAAAAGAAAATATGTGAGATACGGCTGAGAATTTCAGCACAAAAATTAAAAACAGCAGGTGCCTACTGTGCATGGTGAAAAGAACCCTTAAACATAACCAAAATGTTCAGGGAAGTTTTGTTATAATACAAAACAAGCAAAGGATAAGAAGATTTCTCTAGATTGCACATATATATATATATATATATATGGGTCCTCTTCAGTAGATTGAACATATAACAAGTTTGAACCTCATATGGTCGAGACCATATGTTCGAACTTGTAATTGTTCAAATGGACTGAATGGAGATCTCCGTACAGTGCGAAACGGGAAGATTTCCTTTTTCTGCAATGTAGTGCGATCTCGGAGTTGGTATATTTAAGTAAGGACATAACCCCCCTGCTACAGACGTTTAATTTAATTTTTTGTTGTTTTTTTTTTTTTTACTTCAGTGCTCAAACTATTACAAGTTTGAACATGTGGTCTCGGCCATATGTGGTTCGAACTTGTAATATGTTCGATCTACTGAAGTAGATCCATATATATATATATATATATATATATATATATGCATGCATATATTTGCAGATCATGTCAGCTGATGTGTAGGCAAAATCCAAATCTTCAGTCCATGAGCATCTACAGGGTAAGGTCACTGAGTGGGTTTTTGTCCACCCTTTGGAAAACAAGTTCAGCTTTGCTCACTATGGTCCCACAAACTCCAAAGGCAGCAATGCTTTTACTGCACTCTGGTTGCATAATGCATTAAACCTAACATAACTGTATTGTCATTTGATAAATACAAATGGGGAGATGAGTTTCACACCTGATCGGTTACTTTTTTTAATGGCTTCCAGAATCATGATTAGGGACTTGGGCATCATGAGATTTACTTTTAGTCTGTCAAGAGCTACGGAAGTGAAAAGGTTGCCTGGTTGGTATGGCTGCTCATTAACACTCCTATTTCCTGATTTGTTCTGAACAGTTTAGGAAACTGTTAAAAGTCTAATAAGCTGTGGAAGCTTGCATGTGATATGTTCTCAGCAGACCCTCAGTGGGGAAGAATACTGTAGGATAGGAATTAGGGAGAGAGGCAATGATGACAAATACTATCAAATGTTGTAAAGGTGAAAAACTACACAGCATTGGCTACAGGGAGATAGTTTAGGGAAGATGTGGGTAGCAGCATCGTCACTAACACAATGCAGTGTAGTGAGGGTGTTTTCAGAGGATAATGTCATTCACTGTTACTTCATACAGCCATTACTCCACCATTTGTCTCTTAAGTTCGCTTCACTGCTTGAAATGCATCATACACAAACATCATGATGTTTACTGATGGCGAGAAGGCATTGCTTTCTTAGGTTTGTTTTATGAGTTAAGCAGCCCAAGTATTGTGTCAGAGTTAATTCTCCTCATTTCTGTACCTTTTACACTGTTCCTTAGGTGTATAACTCTTAAGTCCTTGTTCATCTCTCACTTGTTCCCATCATCTTTATGTGTTATTTCACTAGGATTTTCAGAAAAGCACCTTTGTACCTCTGGGTCAGTTGGTATACTATGGCTCACCCATCCTAATGAGCAAGAAAATGAGGTGGTAATGCATTCTTCAGAAAAAGACACACTTGGTTTTACTGTATGCGTCACTTGTATTCGCTCATCATACACGTGTTTCCTTTCTAAATGGTGTGACACATTTGACACAACAGCTTCTTATTTGGGTGACTCAGAAACATTGATCTGATATTAAATACATATTGTGCTACTTTACTGCAAATCAGTGGTGACTCCTGGTTTCCTTCCTTTCTAGGGTACGATAGGTGCACAGCAGCAGCTAGCTCATGGTGCACATCTAGGACATCCTAACACATCCACTCCCCCCCAAAATACAACAAAGTATAGAATGCATGATAACAATTCAACCACTGTTAAATGTCACAGATCATTTCTCTATGAAAATACAACAGATGCCAAAGTCTAGCAACAAACTTACATATTTTATATATTCTGGCAATATGCGTAACACAGAGAAAAACTACATTTGCCATCCTAAAGGATTATGGTGCTACAGTGTAACAAATCAAGTTCAGACAATAACACAAAGACTTGTGCCTCAGTAAAAAGAGTAAACAAATCCCATAATGGTTCCTCTGTAAGTTGTGTTTGAAAAGAGGAACCAAGCAGGGGTGTATTTGCTTTACATTTAGGGTCACTGGCAAAGTAAGGGACTCAGAAACCGAAGGATACAAATGTTATGGTAATAAAGAAAAGCTGGCTTTATTTGCAGATGATATTTTATTCTTGATAAATCTAGAAAAGGACATCTCAGTGATGTGGAATACTCTGAGACAGTTTCAAAGTCTTTTGGGGAAATAAAATTAAAGAAGATAAAGCAAAGGTCATGGCCATAAATTATGTCCCTACACACAAACTGGCACAGCAATACCCACATTTATGGAGATATGACAAGATGATAAATTTAGAAGTATGGATTAACAAAGCTTCTCTTAAGGCACTTAAGAGTATGTGGGAAGAGACTAAACAAAATATAATACAGAAATTGAAAAACTGGAAGCTCTTGCTCTTGCTTAAGGATATGGATAGTAAGATACAGGCAGTGAAAATATTTTTAGTACCTTTAGTTTTATATATATAGGTCAGGTATATTTTTAGCAGCCAGGGAAGAAGCTGTGGAGAATAATTAATAAAGAGCTAAATATGGGAGAGGAAGAGAGCAAGACTTAAGTGGGATGAGGTGATCCTCCCAAAAGAAAAAGTTGCTTTATGATTGCCTGACTTGAAAGGATATTTTAGAGTTATGCAGTTAAGATTTTATATATATATATATATATATATATATATACAGACAGACAGATAAAAAAAATTCTGATTGTATTATACTAACTTAGATTTATTTTCTGTACAAAATGGCTAAAATTTCTCTATTAAATCATTATCATAAAATTGTATCTATTCTTAACTGTTTTCATATTTCTAATGTTGTATAATTATTTAAATTGTATTTGTTTTTTTGCACTGTTTTTTAAAGACTGTAAAATCATTGTTCTAAAATGTTTTGTAATACTTTGGAGCTTTCCTCCTTGGGCCTCTGCTGAAAACAGGCTCCTACCCAGTCAAATTTTCCAGAAGAAAAACCAAGGAGGACTAGAAGCAAGGAACCAACCAACCTGCAGCCAAAAACATCAAAATAAATAACAAAATCCAGACAATAGCACAACAAGGTTGGAGACCATTGAACTATATACAAAATAAGGGGTTGGTGTGTGAACAAGTAACCAAAGCCAACCAACAGCACAACAAGGATGGATACCCTTGAACTACATATATAAAATAAGAGGGTGGTGTGTGGGTGCTGCCACTGAGGCAGTGTAAAATTTGAATATCTACGGTTACAAGGTTAAGTGGGACTTGTGCCACTATTCTGTGTTAATCATTCACACTGCCTCAGTAGCACATGGGTAGACCGTCAAAACTTACTCTACCTGGGAGGAGGAGGAGGGATAAAGACACAGGAGCCCCTTGAGAATGGTCTTCTCAAAGCCTGCTTTGGACCTTGAAAACGAATCCAGTTTGCAGTGCTTTGTAAAGGTATGAACAGAGGATCAGGTTGCATCCTCTAGAATGCTTTTACAGTCCATTCCTTTACAACATGCCATCAATGAGGATAAATCTCTGGTGAAATGTGTCTTAATCTTTCATGGAATAGATTTACCATGGTGAGAGTTACAAAAAAAAAAAAACAATAGCAGAGGACAACCAATGAGCAATAATTTGCCTTAGAGACAAGCTGACCCTTCTCAGACCCAGAAGAGGAAATGAACAGATGTTCAGCTTTTTTGAAGGGCTTAAAGTTTCATCAAGGCAGTGTCTGAGCCACCTGTGTGTATCTGAAGTATGCAGAATTTGCTCTCCCTTGTTTTTAGGTTCTGAAAAAAAAATTGAGACTTGTGTCTTAATACATAGTAAATTCAGAAACAACTTTTAGCAAGAAAGCTGGATTAGTGCATAAAACAACCCTATCCTTGTAGAAAATCTGATAAGGTTGTCCCACTATGATAGCTTGCAGCTCAGAAACTTGACTTACAAATGTCAAAGCAACAAGCTAAACAGTTTTCCAAGTGATGAACTTTAAATCAGCCCAAAAGACTGGTTCAAAAAGAAATAGGGTAAATTTTTCAAAAACAAAGTTGGGATTCCAAGGTGGTGGAATTTGTTGTCAAGGGGGCCTCAAATGCACCATTCCTTTCATAAAATGTTTGATCCCAAAAAGAGATAAAAGAAAGGGATCCATGGGCAGACCTTTTGAGATGGCTGAAACATGCACCTTGATAAATGCGTAAGATAAACCACTGTTAAGTAGCTCACACAAATATTTTAAAACAAGTGGGGCAGACATCACACTGGGCCCTCTGTTATTGGTTGGCACCACCAAGAAAACCTCTTCCACATGTAAAAATACGATATTCTAGTTGCAGGTTTTCTTGCCTCCTTCAGTACCTGCTGTACATTATCATGGAACAAGTGCCTAAAAGATATCAAGACAGAATCATCCAGGCTGTCAATTGCAATTGCTCTATGCTGGGGTGCATCAGCTGTCCCTGACACTCTTGTGAGCAGAATTAGATTGTGATGAAGCTTGTGGCAACTGCCCTTGGCCAGTTCAATTAAAAGGGAGAACCAACTTTGCCAGGGCCAGAAGTGGGGTTATCACAATGATATTTGGTAATTCTTTCTGAATCTTCAACAGGAACTTGAGTATCAATGGAAAGGCTAGAAATGCAAAAAGGAACAGTCCTGTCCAAGGGGAAAATAATGTGTCTGTCCTTCAAACATGGCTGCAAGGATGTCTCAAACAGAATTTTTCCAACTGCTTTGTAAGGAGGCAAACAGATCCATTTGAAGTGTTCCCCACATCCAGCCCAAATCCTGGAAGACCTATGTCCTGAGTTTCCATTCATGAGGATCCACTTGGGAACTGTTTAGTCTGTCTGCCGCTCTGTTTTGCTCTGACAATATGTACAACATCTGAAGCATCAGAGAATGCTTTAAGGCTAACTCCCAGGCCATCACTGTCAACCTACAAAGAGATTATGACTTTGTATTTGCCTGTCTGTTCAGGTACCACATGACTGTGGTGTTATCTTTGACCATTAAAAGAGGACCTGGAGGCCAGAAGTGGTGAATACCTTTAAAGGCCTGAATCACTGCTAGCATTTATTTGATGTTTATGTGCTTTGCAGCATCTGAACAGCCCATCCGTCTTGCACTTGAACTCCCCTGGACACTGTTCCCCATGCAAAATCTGATGAGTCCATCCAGTCTGACAGAACTGGGGTCGGGAGAGAGAGAAAGGTAGGCCCAGACTGAGAAACATCTGATCCCTCCACCACTGTAACTATTGTTTTACAAATTCCAGCACTGGTACTTGGAACCTTAAGGGATGCAGGTGCTGGGAACATTTTTTTTTAAGTTCCATTGAATTTTTCTCATATGGCGCCTGGCCAATGGTATCATGAGGATCACTGATGCCATGAGGACTAGAATTTTGAGAAATTCTCTTGTTGAGGCAGTTTCTTAAAGAGAGAAAGGCCAATGTTGTGAGTCAGAACTTTATCATCTAGTAGAAAAATAATTTTTTTTCTGTGTCTAACATACACCCCAGGAAGATGGTTCTTTGTGATGGTATGAGAATGGGCATCTGTAGGTTCAACTTGAAGTTGGAAGTAATTGGCTTATGATGATAAGCATCCATCACGATAAGTCACCATGAAACAGTGGTCTGGAAGATGTAGGACAATCAGAAGGGTGAGTATATTGAATTTGGGTACTTTCAGAAAGAAATTCAGGTACATCAAATCTAACACTAGTCTCTACAATAGCTCTATTTTGGGTACCAAAAGGATTCTGGTATAGCATCATTTTCCTTTTTGTGGTGCTGGAACTGGTTCTATAACTCCTGCAACTTGTGAAGGAGCACTGGAGAAAAAGTACAGTTGTGTGAGTAAACTTACCATAACAGTAGATGTTGGAAGGATCAATGCAGTAGCCTTAGCTATATGTGTTATATCCTGCAAGGATATATCAGCCAGCCAGCTCCTAAAGCTTCAGGGCACCTTCCACATGACCAAATTGTCAGGCAGCTCGAGTTGACATGACTAAAAGACAAGTTTGGGTGCCAAGCCCTTCAGAGCTTTCCTGCCAACAACAGAGAGGGAGGGTGTGCCCTGAAAGAACCATGCTAGGAATAATATTTATTTATTTTATTTGACATTAGTTTACCAGGAAAGTTCGACTGGTAAGAGACCATTTTCAGAGGAGGCCCTGGGAGAGAAGCTCTACAGTACAATTTAAACAGAATAACAAATCAACATTGGTTATAAAAACTAAGGCAATCACACAGAAGTACAATTTGTGGATAAAATGAAAGAAGAAAATAAGCAAATATAAACCAAGCAATAAAGCTGGACATATGTTACATAGAAGATAGAAAATAGTTCCTAATACATATGTTACATAATAATGCATGAAAAATATATTACAGAATAAGTAATAAATCATAAAAACTATATACCCTTTCTGGAATGAGACTTGTGTAGTAAACAAAATAGGTAGTAATAAAAAATGTCCACATCCTGGCATAAACAACACACCAAAAATCAAGTTCCCTTATTTGCTCTACAATTGTTCATCTGTTTAAACTTTTGTATATACTGTTTGTTGTATTTATTTTATTTAACTTTACTTGCAAAATCTGTAATGTGAATTTTTTTACTTACAAAACTTGAACTGTGAATTTTTGTTTTACTTGTTTAATTTGTACTGTGGAGCTTTTTTCTCCGGGCCTCCTCTGAAAAAGTGTGCAAGCTCAGACAGACTAACCCAGTCAACAAACAAACAAACAAATAAATAAGAGGGATGGAAGGAGGAAGTGGCTAATGCAGCAGTGGTCATTTGAACATCTACTATTATGGTAAATTTATTTACACAACTGTAGTATGTTCATTATATTGATCACTGCTGCAGTAGCCTTAGTAATATGGGTAGATTACCTCAGCTTACTACATCTGGCAGTTGGAAGGAGAACAGTCCAGAAGCCCATGGAGCATGGTCATAGCAAAGCCTGATCTAAACCTAGAGAGAGAATCAGACTTACAGTGCCTTGTAAAAATATGCAGAAAGGACCAAGCAGGAGCTTCTAGAATACTTCTAGAAACTAAACCTTTCAAAAAAGCCATAGATAGCCAAGGCCCTGGTATAGTGAGCCTTGAACCAGCCTATAATAGTTTTGAGGTGAAAAAAAAATAGCCATTTGGAAATAGTCTGCATTGGCACAGATTGTCTCCTTATTTTCACAAGAAAAGAAAGATATGAATGATTTAGTTCTGCGAAGATAGTACCTGAGATGTCAGTGGACATCAAAGGTATACAGTATCTTTTCACCCTCATTTTAAGATTAGTAAAGTAAATAGGGGAATGGGTACCGTGGTGGTGCAGGGGTAGCGTTGTTGCCTCACAGCAAGAGGTTCTCCCGTTCGATTCTCAGCTGGAGTGCGGGGAGTGCCTTCTGTGTGGAGTCTGCATGTCCTCCCTGTGGTTGGGTGGGCGTTCGAAAGACGTGTAAATGGGCGTGCCTTCGTTGAAGGTTGAACGTTGAGCTGGCACCTTGGCGTTCGTGAAAATCTATTGCCAATCATTAGCGGACTGGAGTTGTGCTGTGGTGACCCCTAACCGGGAAAAGCCGAAAGACAACAACAACAAAGTAAATAGGGGAATGGAGAGTATAGCTTAAAGTAAACTGTGACTCCACTTAAGGTATAAAAGACACATTAGTTCTCAAAGAAACCCAATCCCTTGTGGAAAAAAAGATAAGAATTGACTCACTATAGGAGCTAGGAATTCTGATACTCTTCTTGCACAGATCACAACAATCAGTAAAAGCTATATTCCATGTTAAAAACCTCATCAACCAGATTAGCTGATTCAAATCTAGCAAGTGTTAGCTTCTCTAACACAAAATTAAGATCATAAGAAGCACCCACCGGTGATCTTGGAGGCCTCTTAAGTAAAATCCCCTTCAAAACATTTTGAAATGAGAAGGCCTTGAAAGAGGAGGATCCATGGGCAGACATGCTGAAATAGCGAATAAAAGAGCTTTGATGGAGGTGTAAGAAAGCAACTCACACAAATATAGTAAAATAAGAAAATAACTAGCCTTAATGAGTGCTGGTTATGTTGTTGGTACCAACTAGAAAACATTTTTCATTTGCTAATATATAGTTTTCTAGTAGCAGGCTTTCTTGTCTCCATTTGTACCTGCTGTACACACTCAGTAAACAGGTTCTTAAAGGAAATTAGGACCTTATCATCTAGGCAGTTAGCTGAAGTTGACTGGGGTCTGTGTGTATCAAACACCTCTGATCTTGTGTGAGTATATACATTCTGTGAGGAAGCTTGTGGTAATTGCCCCTGGCCATTTCCAAAAGAAGGGATAACCACTGTTGCCGGAGCCAGAAAGGGAGTCACCACAATGATCTTGGGGGATTCTTTCTGAATCTTCAGGAGAATGTCAGTGAAATGGGTAGAAAAGCACAGAAAAACAATCCTGTCAAAAGAAAAGAAAAGGCATTACCTTCCAGACCTTCTGGCATGGAGTCCTGGAGCGGAACCTTGCAGCTGAATATATAGAAAGGAGGCAAATGGGTCCTCTAGAGGAACTCCCCACAGATGGGATAAATCTAGGAAGACCTCCTGATCTAGTTTACATATGTGAGGTTCTGCATCTGCTCAGCTTGTCTGCCACACAATATTACTCTGATGGGATGAAGGATGCCTGTAGAGTGACTGTGCAATGTTACATCCAATGCCACCATGGCTAGTCAGCAAAGGGGTTACAAACTGGTCCCCCCCTGCTTACAGACTGTGGTATTGTCTGAAATATCTTGCAGAGGTCCTGGGGACCACAGATGATTCAGAGAGTTGAGCAACTTAATCAGGACAAACATTTCTAACATATTTATGTGCTTGCATCTGTCTTAGTTGTCCTACATACCTTGCATTATTATCCCTCCTGGAACTGCTCCCCAAACAAGCCCGAAGTGTCTGGGATGACTGAATGCTTTCCAATGGGATGGAGAAGGGAAAAATTTAGGGATATTTGAAGTCTCCACTGAGTAATTTTTCTGCTGACAAACCCCAGCACTGATTTGGAAAAGACAAATGATGTTGAAGATGGGACCAAAAGTCTTCATATACCATTGTATCTTCCTGATGTGGAGGCTTAACAGGGTTATCATGATAATCAGAGATGCCACGAGACCCAAAATCCTGAAGTATTCCTTCGCAGTGACTGAAATCTGAGTGGAAAACCTTAGAAATAGATCTAGATATTTCTGTTGAAGAGAAGCTCTTTGAACTGATGTATCCAACTGACACTCAGGGAACAGAATCCTGAGTGAAGTAGTAAAAAAAGTCTTCTGAATGTTCTCTTGGAATCTCAGCATGTGTAAGAAATCTCTCACAGAAGTCAAAGATTCCTTACACTTTGAGGAATACTCTGCAAAGACAAGGAAGTCATGTAAAAATGGAAAAAAAGAAAATGGATACCCTGTAGCATGCAACAAGCTAAAACTGGAGCTAGACACTTTGTGAACACTCTTGGTGCAGTGGATAGACCAGAGGATAAGGTAGACAACTGATAAAGTGATCCAGACACACAAAACCTTAAGCTTTTAAAATTGGTGTTAGCAGTAGACTTAAATGAAGAGCAGGTAACAGATTGTGAAATTACATCATATTAAAGCTAGGCACTATCACAAACAGGTCTAAGAAAGAAAGAAAGATCCAGAACTGGTATCCAAGCATCTTCTTTCTTTGGTACTAAACACCCTAGCATAAAAATAATTTCTCAACTAGGGAAAGAGGAACTGGTATTATCACTCCCTGGAAAAGCATGTAAAGAAAAACAGCTGATAATGAAAATGTCTGGTATTGTGGATGAGGAGGAATTTCCTCTCACTGCCATCTACACCTCGGATGATCTTAAGAATGCATATGTCTGAAACTACCTCTTGTCAAAGAGAAAATTGGATATTTAGACTTTTTGGAAGGGAAACATGACTTACAGGGTGGGAGGAGAGAACAAGGTCTCTTGAACAGTCAAATTGTCTAGTTGGACTATCCTTGGATTTGGGAGTTCCTGGATTCTTTTTGGAACACCCTTACCATAATGCCAAAATGGAATGAGGGGTTATCAAGTCTCTGAGAAAATCTGAAAACAGGAGGGCAGAAAAATCTTAAAGAGATTCCCTGATTCGACTTACCCCTTTCATCATACTTTTTGATCATCCCTAAAATGAAGAAACCAAAAAGTGAATCTCTATCCAAAGAAGAAAATAAAATTTCATTATTCACATCCTTTTGGGATGGGTCTTAGAATGCAGCCAAGCAAACTTACTCAAACAGTACCAGAGGCCCTGGAAGAAGTATCAACTGATGAGAATAACCTGATTGGCTGTTGTGTGAACTACGCTAGTGGACAGAATATCTAGGCCTGAGTATTTTGTGTGGCAAGGGATCTCTTACACCAGACCTCTCCTGCGCCAAAGGGTTTGGTTCTTCTGTACCTAAACCAGATGTTAGAACATCCCTGGAGGATGTGTCTGACTCCAGTACCATACTGGGTTACGGGCTCACACCAGAGGGTGATGAGGAAAAAGGTAAGTGGTATGTGGGCCAGCTTAAGGCAACAACAGACTCAGACATGTTTTGTTTAATTTTTTTTCTTTTTAAGTTCAACTGGTTGGAGTGCAGGTTGGCAGCCATATTAGATCCTATCAAATTGAGGAAAAACAACAGCCAGAATAACACACTGACACTATTAAGGACTAACTATAGGAAGCAATAACAAAAAATATAAATTATGCTCCCTCCCACATAGAAAATATGGCTAAACCACATTAAATATAGCAGAAACTATTTAAATTGTGCTAAACCGTGTTCTACAAACTACACAGAGTAGTAAACAACACACACAGTCACAGTACCAAGCAAATTTCATTTCTCCAAATAGTCAATCAAATATATGCCCTTAAATCAAACAGAATCCTTTTAAACCAGCATAAATAAGCATATTGGGTGCTCAGCTCACCAATCCACCAACAGGTAGTGGCCTTCACAATGGGTGTGCACTCGTGGGCACCTACATGGGGCAGGCATTGTGGACCTCTCTGTTGAAATGGATTGCTTGTCTGTCTACCCAGTAGGTGGGGTAAGGCCATAACATATGCCCTCATAGCAAGAATGATGATGAGGACACTAAGCACCATCATTACTACGTCAGCCCCTCCAGGTGGTTCTCAGCCTGATCCCTGGTGAAATTCCTAGCCAGGGGAAAGAATAGTTCTTATCAAGGGAGAGGTTTGATGGTGAGCAGGCAATGGGACAAAAATCATTTAGAGGAAAAAAAAATCATTATTACAATTTTTTTGAAACTCTTTCTCCAAAATCAGGAAATGTAAAAAAATCCCAGTCAAATGTTTAACTGATTTGCTGAAGATGGAACCATCACATTTTGCACCATGGAATACAGAGCCTATAGCACTGTGATGTATGCCCCTCCAATTCCTTTTCATTTGTGTTCTATATATTTACTATATCCTTTGTAATCATTATCCCCCACCACATCTGCTTATTTTTGTTGAGTGTTGGCATAATGGTTAACGTGTTTACCTCAAAGACACAGGGTATAGGGTTTGGCTCTTGGGAAGCATGGATAGGCTTAAAAAAGGCCCCTTGGGGTCATTAGCCTATTAGTCAGCTATGAACCTATGAACCTATTGTGACTGGTGACATAAGCATACAATTAAAATAAAGATGTATTCTTGAAAGTGTACAGGTGAAGGACATGCTAAGCCTACTCTCATGTCACCAGGGATTCCATAGATTTTTTTTGGTAACAACATTTAATAAAATGTTTGCAAATGTTTTGTTTTATTAACAAAACGATTGCCAAAATATATTAGGAGCAGCAGGGCAGAATATGCATCCCAGTACTTAAACCATCACATGCAGGATGGCTGTCTTCCACAGCTTTCCTTTACTAAATGCAAATCTTGAAGTTTGTGTACCTCAGGAGAAATGGAGCATTTTTTATGTTTTTTTCCTCCCAATGCCTGCTGACCATAAAAACTTCTCTGTTAATTGATTGTCCTTCACTACGTGGGTGACAATCAGGTAAGCTATCACTCAAGCAGTCATTGAGGTTTTCTCTTGAATGGCACTAACTCCAAACCCAAACATTTGATACAAACATCCTTGTCACCATGGGGGGGGGGGGGGGCATTGTACACTCTATACATAACATGTGTGTGTACTCTTACGTACACATATCCTGACAGATACCACAACTGGCCTGGGATTACCAAGCCTATGCCCCCAGTTGTGCAGCCACTGTGAATGTGCAAGCCCTCACTTGGACAGGAACAATAAGCTGACCAGCACAACTATCTCTCTTCCACTAGGATTCGCAAGCCATTAGTGAAATATTTAAGTTTAGGTGCCACATGTGTGTGTGTGTGTGTGTGTGTGTGTGTGTGTGTGTGTGTGTGTGTGTGTGTCTGCGTGCACGTGTGTGTGCGTACACATGGATATGGTTTTCCCCTGTCAGTCAGTATCTGTTTACTACATCAAAAACTAACCAAAAATTATAGACCTGGAGATAAAAAAAAATACTTGTTGACAGGATGCTTTGCCTGGTTACCTTAAAAGGTGCTATGCTAAGCAGAGACATCTCCCTCACAGACATCATCAGTACACATCCCAGAATGAGAATTAACAAGCTTGAAATCGAAATGTTCGTCTGTTTCTCGATCTGTATTTCTTCGTGATATGCCCCCCCCCAAGTATTTTTTAAAGAAACATACACAGCATTAATGTTTTGATGTTCTCATGCTTCAGATCACAAATACTGACGTTAAAAAACACAAACAAACTAAGCAAAGACATCAAACAGGGAAAACACGTAATTTCTGCAATTTCACTAAAAAGTCTGAAATTATATTAAAAATAAATTGCTGTGCTCCAGTGTCCCCTGAACGACTGAAAGAAAACATTAAATGAAGACAGAAAACTGTGAAAGTAAACTAAAATTAGGATGCATAAAAGGAAATACAGACTCTAACCACTGTAGATAAAGGACTTGTAGTTAAGCAATCAGGGGATTTCCTAGGGTAATCCTGCAAAGAAATTAATCTTATCTATAAATTAAAGCACACTGCAGCAGCAGCACCTAGAGGCTAAAATATGAACGTTTTTCGACATTCTGTTCTTATGCCATTTCATTTCGGTTACTATGATCCAGCTGTCAGGCAATCAAACCTGGCTGTTTTCATTAAATGCAGTACATTTAAGCATATTTGGTTTCAGCACAGATGTTTTTTGGGCAAAAAAAAAGACAGTATGCTCCATGCAGTCTACATGATTTCAGTTTTATCCCACCACCAAACAACTTTCACCAATCTACTACTGAAAGTGTGTGTGTGTGTGTGTGTGTGTGTGTGTGTGTGTGTGTGTGTGTGTGTGTGTGTGTGTGTGTATAAATGCACAGTCACACATACACACATATATGCATACTGTGCACTTCATGCAGGCTTACAATTTTTTGTTCTCACCTCCTGTACTTGAACACTGAAAAACAGGAAAACATGTGACATCCCTCAATATTTTGCCTAAAAAATGTTTTTGAGCATCTAAGTGTTCATCCCCCTAGCATCACTGTGTGACTTTGCCTTGTTTATGTAAATCATCACAGAGCACCTCTTTTCTTCTGATTACAGACTAATAAGGGTTCAGGACTCTTACAATTTCTCCAGCAATATGGTCTCACAGTGACTCACTGTAGGACTTCTGCAGTAATTCATAAATTAATCTGATTTCCTTATAGCCAACTCAGTCCACACATATTCCCAGATATAGGATGTCTTATAGGGCTGAGTAATATAAGAAACATCTGTCCAATATAACTCTCAACCTCCTAGAGCAAAAATCTGGACAAAGCCTAAAATAATGGGGGGGGGGGACAAATAGGGACATATTTTAAATATTGCTCTTACAAACTTAGATAGTTGATAGAATAATAGGTTTTGCATTAGCATGAATTTTCTGAAGGATTTGGAGTCTTAAACTCAAATGTTTGTCATTATTTATTGACTTCAATCCTCAGGTATTTGCCAGAAAGGTACAGATTTTAGGAGGAACACACCAAAAATATGAGGCAAAAATCTGGACATTCTGTGAAAATCTGTACAGTTGAGAGGTATGCATGTCCA